>NW_009206439.1:0-203 GCF_000690835.1 Fulmarus glacialis | reverse complement strand
CAGGGGGCCCTGGGGAGCCACCATCCAGAAGAACATAGAGCCTGGTGGGACAAGCCCAAGACGTTGTGGTGGCTCAACAGGCCACCACCCATCAGGACACGCATCCTGGAAGGACAACGGGACACGCCCAAGCCCCGTGGCCCACATTTTGCTCCACCGCAAACCTCCAAAACCCCTCAAGACCCATCAGCCACCGGTTGAGG
>NW_009206438.1:879-1165 GCF_000690835.1 Fulmarus glacialis | reverse complement strand
CCCTGCCACGCCCCGCCCCGGTTCCCGGTCCCGGTCCCCGCCCGCGGCGCGCACGGACGGACGGTGGGACCCGGCGGGACAGACGCAGGGACACAGGGATGGACAGGGAGACCGTGCGCCAGGACACTGGGACGGACACACGGACGCAGGGACAGACGCGTGGGCACAAGGACGGACACACAGACAGATCCCAGGACACAGGGACAGACACGTGAGCACAAGGATGGACACACGGATGGGCCCTGGGACACTGGGACAGACAGATGGACACAGGGACGGAAACACA
>NW_009206438.1:0-762 GCF_000690835.1 Fulmarus glacialis | reverse complement strand
AGCACAAGGACAGACACTCGGACAGGCCCCAGGCCACAGGGACAGACACACGGACAGAAGGATGGACACACGGACAGACCCTGGACACTGGGACAGACAGGCGGACACAAGGATGGACAGACGGATGGGTCCTGGGACACAGGGACAGACACATGGACACAAGGACAGACACACAGACACAAAGATGGACACACAGAAGACCCTGGGACAAAGGGGCAGACACACGGGCCCAAGGACAGATGCCAGGACACAGGGACAGACACACAGACAGGCCCTGGGACAGACAGGGAGATGGTGGGACAGACACTGGGACAGACATCGGGGCGCAGAGGCACGTGGACAAAGGGACACCGGGACAGCCCCATGGGTGACACGCGGACACAGGGACGGACACACAGACAGGCACATGGACACACACCTGGACTGACGGACACCAGGATACACACCCGGACATGGGCATCGGGACACGGTGACATGTGGGGACGCCTGCAGGGACAGAGACACGAGCAGTGGGACAGTCAGACACGGGTAGATGGACACCAGGACAGATGGACACAGGGACAGACACCGATAGGCAGGCACACGCTCTTGCACACTCGGGCACACGCACACACACACGCCGAGAGACACGCGTGTCCACGCACACACGCACCCCGTCACGCACAGACGGGTGTGTGCGTGCACGTGCAGACACGTGTGCGTGCACGTGCAGGCACCCCCACACGTGCCCCCCCACGCCCCCACACGTGCACCCCCACACGT
>NW_009206437.1:0-16931 GCF_000690835.1 Fulmarus glacialis | reverse complement strand
CCACCCCCACCCCACCCCACCCCCCCGAAAAGACAACTCTCATAGCATTTTTTACAGAGATAGATAAATTTCCAAACTTCCAGAGCAGGAACATTTTTAGAAGATGAGTAAGAAATCATTTAATTTTTTGTAACGTCTATCTTGACAGTAAGCAAATACACCTTCAGTCTAGACTGACCCTTTTAGTGCGTAAGTGTGAAAAACTGATGCATTGAAATCCCTGAGTTTATTCTCTTACACAAAATCTTGCTTTTCCTTATTTTCCTTTAAGCTATACACTGGCTTTTTGAAATTTCAAACTGAAAAATGAAATTAAGGATATTTTATGTGCTTGTGGATACCAGTGTTTAGAGACATCCTCACCATGACAGTTAGATTTTTATGCCAGAGTTCAGGAACAGACTAAAAACCAACTAGTGATGTTAAACCGTGTTAAATGACATACCTATGAAAAAGTTACCATAGCAGAACACAACTACAGAAGTTTGATGGTCTGGAAAATTACAAGAAGTCATATATATACTCTATTTTATAGTCACATAAAAATATACATAGTGCAGCTGATGCTGGTTGTTGAAGCATATGTTATCACCACATTGTGCGCGGCATTTGGTTAATTATTCCTTATTATGTTATGTAAAACAAACCTCTGAATTTATAAATACTAATGTGGGCAACATACCATCTTTTCAACACATACAAACCAATTCACGTTGATGTAGACTGAGACTTGTGTTAACACATACTGCCGCTAGAGGATAGTGTTGTCATATTACTATGCACCCACATTAAGTACATAAATTACTATAGAGTTCAAGTTACTTATTTTCTAAAGCCAGCAAAAAACAGAACATTTATATTTCAATTAAAGATTTTTTTTTTTTGCCTGACAAACCCTGAAGCCTTTTTTTGATCAAAACCAGAAGGTTCATCATACATCTTGATGAAATACCTGTGGGATTCTGTGCCATTAAAAGTGTCTTTGTTTTGATTATTTTTCAAAGTGTCTTTGCTTTCTTTATTGCAGAATGTTCCTACTTCATTGCAGCTTTAAAATAATTTTATTTGCTTGATGAAAAGTGAGGCTATTGGTGAGAGTTACAGGTATCAGACTTGAAAACTGACTGACAGCCTACTGAGGACTAGGAACCAGATCTGGCCAAGCTCAGGTATACTCACTCATGGCAATAACAGGGAATAAGAAACTTACTCCTGTAATACATTGCTTACACCTTCACTTGGGCAAAGCAGAGATAAATCAGCTGCAGACTTCAATTAAAGCATGCAGACAGACCTTAGAAAAAAAACTTGCACAAGTTTGAGAAGTACACTGTATCAAATGAAAAGCCATAGTAAATTGCTGTCATCAGGAGTAAGAAAAGCAAGGAGGAGAAACTGTCCCGGTCATCCCCCAGAGCTCTACCTGATGCAGTACAGCTGTAAGTTTCTCCAGGTTCAGAATAAGAATTCTAATTTCTGGAAAAAATCAAAATCTAAATTTAGTCTTGTGATGATGTGGGCATTCTTCTTCAGTAGAAGGCCAGAACATATTTTACACATTCGTTTTCAGCAACTGAAATCTACAATGGAACACAGTCAACTCATTTAGACCTATGCTTGACATACTTAACATTATACTGTTCAGAACTAGAGAACATTTTTCCTGAATGTCTATTATGTGTTCATAATACATGTTTATATTACTAATATGACAATACTTAAATTAATGTGTGTATTTACTCAGTTATTTTGTATTGCTTTAATTCAAAAAGTCAATAGGTTTAGCAATTGCTAGTATTTATAGAAAAGCTCCATCCCTAAAAGAAAACTAACAGTAAAAGTGGCTTAGAAAATGAGACCTATAAGAGAGGTAAAGGATCTGAAAGAACGCAGGACTTGATAATTCTCTTGATACATGAAAGGTAGTTATAAAAAGATGATCATCTACTGCTCAATGTATCCATTAGAAGGAGGACTGGAAGAAGCACAGGAAATACTAATTAAACCTTACATTGAGAAGAATTAGAACATATATTATGATAATTCAGCAATGGATGGGAAGCCAAGCAACAGGCCCACTAAGAAGGCTGTAAAACCTTTACCAAAGGTTTTTAAGGCAATTTAAATGTGCTTGTCACAGGTTATTTAGGAAAAAACCTGACAAGAGCAATAGGTTATCCTGGATTATCTCTTCATGCATATTCCACCTTTCCTACATATTTATAATTCTTTTATGATCCTAAACTGTTGTGGGACAAAAATCTCTACTCATTTACAATCTTACTAAAATCGATACAAACTGGGAGAATGGTATTGCATCAGACTGGTCCACTCGTGTTATTAATAATAGTAATACGACATTTTTAGGAAAAGGGATCTAAACTAGGTATATACAAAAGCTATTAATAATTAAGAAAAAATCTGTCACCTTTCTTGGATTTTTTTTAACTTATAAACACATACACTTAGCACACTTTCTCTATGCTCTTGTGCAAAAATCATGTAAAAATTCTCTTACCTCTTCTTAGCTATCAGTTCATCAGTAACATCAGGCAACACTGAATCTTGGGGAACTCTCCTAACAATTTCTGAAAGTTTGCTTTCAGTACTAAAAGCAGCCACTAGAAAAAGTAACTAGTAGTTACTAAAAAAGAGAAAACCAAATTCTTCAGCTTTGCCACTCCACAACTGAAGCATTATATGAGTCTTCCAAGTATAGTGATTTAAATTCAGTTAGGATTATAACTTTATTAAATTTCATTAGGTTATCTTAATTCAAAATGAAGTGAATCTGAGTATTTTGAATCCAGCAAACTCCAATAACATTTTACAGGGATTTTTCCTTGTGAACTGCTTCTTTATGCCTTACGTTTGTAGAGATAAAATCACCTATTGTGGTTGTTTTTGTAAACGTATTTTACTCCTGTCCTAGCAGATTTTTGTAGCAACGTATGTTAATACCCAAGCATTACAGTTTACTGATTGCTGATGATATTTAAGCAATAAAATTCTGTGTGTGATCTCCACACTCTAAAGAAATCCATAAAATCTATCAGATCTTCTATACTACTAAGTGCTTCATTCAGATAATTTTTTTTTCTTCTGACTGCTGAAACTTGTTCTAAGTTGTAGTTCTCATTTTCTTACAAATGAATTTCATTTTCTCTGAAACCTTTACATGCAATTAAATAGCTGTTGCAATGTCAGAACATGTGTCCTGGATTGCTCAATTAAGTTATTGTTGTTATTATTACATAATATTATTATATCTGCACTAACAAGATACTTGGCTGAAGGCATAAGTGTCCAGGCACCTTCAGTTTTGTTTTTAAATGTACATTATTAAGCAACTGTGAATAGATAACTGCTGGCAGATGATGTTTACAGAAATGGCAACAGCTTTAATAAAAAGAAGTCCAAATACATTGTCAACAGAGATATTAAACTCTGATGTACAAAGTATTTTTAACCAGCATTAAGGGGTTTTTTTTGCTTTTTGTTTGGGTAAGGAGACCCGAAACGGAATTTCGGGTTCTGGAACACGACCACTCACACATTAACCAAGGGTATGCATTGAATTTTTCTTAAAATTTAATCAGCAAGTTGCAGAGGTATTAAGAAAAGTAAGAACCCTATATTTCTCCTATATTTCACCTTTCAATCTCTTGGCTTTTGTGATACTGCTATGAAACGTGTACTCCAATTGCCAGTGGAAGACCTGGATTTTTAATGTCAGGGCTGCAACTGGCTTTCCTAATTCAGACACTCTTTGCATAACCTAAAGAACGAAAACAAGAATGTTTAATATCCCACCTTATTCCCCACCTCATCTTTAATACAAAGGCTATATCTGAGGTTGAGTTGAACTTCAGGATTTACTTACACTGCTAAGTCAGTCAGGGTTGTGAAAAATACCCTTCTGAATGAGCTAGTTGTGTTGGTAAAAGTGCTACTGTAGATGTAGCAATACTGATACCGGCAAAAATGAGACACAGTTTACTTCACTTGAAGAATTAGAATAAGCATGACTGCAAAAAATCCCCTCCTAAGCCAGTTTAAGATCCATCTGTATCTGTTTATCTATACAAACTCTTCGGAGTTTTTTACAGAAGGATGAATACTACAACAGAAAAGGCCTTGATCCTGAAGGTCAAAAAAATGAGCAGTCAGACCAGCAGGAAGACCAGTCTGCAGCAAATCCTTAGAGATTCTGTAATTCATGCTGTCAGTTACCTATCAGGCATTGGTTGCCATAGCTATAGCTCCTCGGTCCCCGTGTACTGCAGTAATACAATCTTGAAGCCACAAAGGCATAAAAACTGCAGAGGTTTGTATTAGAAATAAACAGCCAAGCCTTCGGGTGTTTTGGCCAGTGATACCACTCGATATTAAAAAGAAAATAAATAAATCATAAATTAAAAAGAACTTTTATTTTGCAAATGTCTCGGATCAAGGACTACACCTGCATGCCATTTTCTCCCAGGCACATAATTACTTTCCCAGTGTATACAAACTGCCCATTCTAAGGGAAAAAAAGATCAATACCTCAAAAGATCGGGACTTTCAGAGACATTAAGAACTTAACAGCTCATACTGTCTTGTTTTGGCTGCAGGCTTTAATTCTGACAACTTTTCAGATCATATTGTTCAGCAATTTAAAAACAAAACAACTCCCCCAAATGGTAAGACTGTAAATTATGGGTTTGAATGGCTTAAGTTCTAATGCAATGATTTTATTGTGCCTGGTGGAACTGTTAATTAAAAATGTTAAAACACTGTCCAAACCGAACAAAATTCTCTAGATATTTTTGGCCATTTTTCTAGCATTGACATTTCCACTGACTTTGATGGAGCTGCACCAGTTTATATCAATGGTCAGCTCCCTAAGTCCAAAACATTACCTTACTTATTTCATAGGATTACGTGTTTTATATTATCAAGTACTAGATTAGTGTAGTTGTGTTAGCTGTAATAAACTATGGTACAAGTTACGCTTTTTTGCTCAGACTCCTTCTTTTGCAAAAGTATTTTGAAGCAGTGATAAAACATACTAATGTAGTATAGATTTTTATGCAAAAACTAAGCAACCTCATATTCATGGATCAATTTTAGTGTCACATCATATGTTTTAATTCCTTTTCTCCCCTAAAACAGAAAATACCAAGCAACTTCCCATGGCTACTAAGGAGATGTTAGAGCTCAGAAGCTAAATAATGCTGAGATAGCTCATGCTGGAAGAACTAAGAGCAACATAAAAGCTAGAGCACAATCCGTGAATACATTATTAATGATGTTTTCGTCTCAAATCAGCAGATGGACACTGAACGGCTCAAGTGACTGGCAACAGGATACACAACTTTTCATCTCAGTAACAACTGCTTCAGATCTGCCTCATGTTGATCGTAACTGAAAGCTACTATTTGACAGGTATTCAATAGCCAATATGTAATAACCAGTCTTAGTCTAGTTTTTCCTATACAAACCGGTTAACAAAGCTGGCATGCTGTTTTCAAACTCAGGTTGAGTAGGCCAGATGACTTGATTATCCTTTTATGTCTAAAGGCTCAGCCCTTCAGAACAAGTTTGAAACCCAGGTGCAAGTGGGACAATGGACTTAGCACATATTACACTTGTTCAGTGGTCAGTCTCCAATATCTATCAGGTATTTTTTCAATGACTAAATTAACTTTTAAACAAAAAAACAAAGAGAAGAAAATCAACCTGAGATGGAAAAAACTAATGTAATGAGACAGACTATTGCTTTCACAATGCCTGGCACGAAGGACATGATGTGTTCTTCTTTTGTACGCTCAAGGCATAAGAATTTTCAGCAGTGATATAAACATACAGTATGGATGCAAAATATCTGTATTGTCAAAAAATCATTAATAAATTGATAAAAATCAAGTGATTGAAACTCCATTTAGCAGAAAGCCTAGAGAAGGCTGGCAGCTACTGTTCTCAATAAAGCTTGCCATGTTCAGTGGTCTCCATGAGCTTTTAATTTATTATAGGGTTTTTTCATGTTTACTGAACAGAACCACACCTATGTTTCCACGGAACCCAAGTGAAATTGGTAGGGTTTCAAACAAGACCCAAAGGCTGCCTATATCACCTGGAACCTGACAGCAAAATTGGTCATAATGTAGAAGCACTTTTCCTTTGAAAAGAAAAATACCATCAGGGTATATTTGGAGTAAGCCTAGCAATAGCCACCTGAGAAAATACTAATCAGTCATTTTCAAACATAAGGTCAGTATCATATGAAAGTGTTTTTAATGAATATGTTTTTGAAAACGTATCGGGCATGAAAAGGAATTATATGTGTAAAAGAGCTGCAGACATTTAGCTTTAGGTCATAGAGTTGTTGAGTCAGAATTGTTACAAATACAACTATATTACCTCCTTCACATCCATGGACATTATCTTCAAGTCTAACTTTTCTCAGCTCAGTACAGAACATGAAGATGGATGCCAAACACAGCTCTCTGACAGGATTAAATCCTTTAGGTTGAAGATGGCTGAACACATAATTTACATCTGTATCACTGTATAGCTATACAAACCCATTACAATCATACTTCAATAGAATGATTGAAACTTACTTTGTAGTTAATATTATCTGTTATCACTGTTATTAGAATCACAGTCAAGATTGTTTTCCTCCTTATTCTAGGCACTGTAGAGACAAATTGCAGTATAGACAGACAAGAGAGATAAAAAATGTGAAACAGAAGCAGAAACACAGGGATTAACTTGCCAAAATCACACTGCAAATCAATGGTCAAATTAAGAATAGAACCCAGGTCTTCCAAATCCCAGTCCTTTGCTGAGCTCACAGAGTATTCCTCTGGGCTTTTTCTAAGACATTTTTGTTAGCCATAGTGTTTACCAGTAGCAATTAATGCCAGACCACAAAAAGACCTTTTAAACACAAAGCAACAGAACTTACCACCTCTCAGAAATCCAATTCCTCTGTAACATTTTCAGAATAATCAAAAAGTTGGCTAAGAGGATCTTGAACATACCTGCTGTACCATATATGTTCAAGGTTCACTCAAGCCTACAACAGCCTGTTGGTCTAGCTGGGTATAGTATACCAGCTTCTGCAGCCAACAGCATGCACAGGAATGCAATGGTCAACATCATAAATGATCAACATTACCTCTTCAGACCGAATGACACAGGACCTATATGCAGCTGAGCAGCCTGGAAATGCACAATCAAAGCTTGAAATCACACATCTCAGTGACTACTGAGCCTTTGCATCTCATAAGTAATGTATACATAGCACTTTTTTTTTTTAATTGTACAGCTTTTGATCATTTTCCTCTCATTCTGGCTTCAAGCTCACAACTTATGCATATAGCTGATTTAGCATTTAATTGAATAATACTATTTATGAAGCATACCGTCAGGGAAGTACATAGCAAAACCAGACCTTTCTGTGAAAAGGAAATTTCCTTACTAGCATTACATATACAGTGCCACGATACTTCAGTCTTGAGTTAAAACCTCTGGTTGGTTCCATAATACAAGTAAATTAAAAAAAAAAAAATCTTAAAAGGTTAGCTATTAGTTCATCTAGTTTCTAACATTTTAATCAACATTAAAATGCCTTACCACATTTAGCAGAACTAAAATTCAAATCCAACTTAGTAAAGTAAGTTGCAAAAATCCAATTAACTTGGGATGAGGAGTAGGATTTCTACATAAATGTATGTAAAGAATTGTTTATTTATATATCTTACATGAATCTTACATACCTTATCTTATTTATTTACACACTTCATTTATCTTATTACCATTATCCTCTTTACATATATGAAAGAAGCTTTAAATGGGAATTATGGACAGGCAGTTACCAATCTGCTTTTTTTATATGCTAATAACAGGGATTTTCCATTTCAATTTATATTGAAAAGCAGCTAACTTTAGTTCAAATGCCTGCTAATTCTTTCTCTGAAACAAAAATAAAGGAGTCCATGAAGTAATCCGGGCATTTATTCTATAAATTAAAAAACATAAGATAGGCAAAGGGCTGCCCAGAAAACTATCTTGGCAGCGTTTGTGAAAGGAAGGGAAAAACAGCTCTCACAATTGATTCTTGAATCAATGTTACATGTATATGGAACACTGCTCTAAACAGCCAAGAAACGTATGAACAGAGAGTCTTCTGATAAAGTCGGAAAGAAACATGTAGGATAGCAATAAAAACAAAAGCAGAGACATACAGTATGCTGGAGAATGAGCTATTTTGTGGAAATTAAAATCTGTAAGAACAGCTGTGATTAATCAGCTCTGCTCACATCAATAAATGCCATTTTTATGGACAGAAAAAAACTGTGGACAGCAAAGAAGAGAATAAAGTAAAAAAAAAGTGAAAAGGGAATGCATCAAGTATAAAGATTACGTGTCATTCTTCTGTGGAAGGCATGCAGGCAAAAGATATGTGTCAAAGACCTTGTTTTTTGACTTCTTAGTAATTGTCTTCCCATGTTATTGTCTCTCAGTACTCTTATTCACCTGCCTGGTCTTCAAAAGAAATTCTAACATGCCTAAGAAATGATGATGTAAATGTAAATACAACTCATACCTATGCAGAATTTTTAAAATAAATACTGAACACAAGATGCAGACAAAGTTAACTTTGGGGCAAAGTCTGTACAGGCATACCAGACAGTCAGTACACAGCATGATAGATGACAGATGGAAGAGAAATCTGTAGTTAAGTTTGCCTAACACTTCCTATTATAAGGTTCTAGTTTGAAATGCTTATAAACTTTGCCAATGTTTAATTGCTCAGTCTAAATTCTTTCAGAGTATCTGATTTTTTCAAACGTTCAGTAAAAATGGAGATGACACCTTCTAAAATGTGACTAAGCGAAAATATTCTGGTTTGACAAATGCTTATAACTCTTATGTTGAAAAACTGAATCTAAATGATGGACTTGGGAGTTCTGCCACCCAGTAAAATCTATAGCTAAATTACAGACCACGGCTCCCAACATAATACAAAAGGAGATTTTGAGTGCTATCAGTTTGAATCATCACCTGTTTTGCTCCAAAGTCCTCTTCATTAGCATTCATTCTGTGTGCATGCTTGATTATTCCTGGAATACCCTTTGAAGCAAAATTACAGACTTCTTCCCAGACAAAACCCAGAAGCCATTCAGTAGCTAGATAGCTCTAGGAAATTGTTTGAGTACGAAGCCTCCCTCCGCTTGGTCCAATCTTCCAACATCATCCTTGCAAGCCTTTTGCCTGGCATGCCCCCACAACATGCCTCTCTGGTAACACGCTATAGTAGCAGATATGTGGTATGCTGCAAGCATTTTTCTCTTTATCTTGGACAAACAGAAAAGGGCATTCATTATTAAAGAACCTTACAAAATTGTTCAGATGTCTCATATGCAAAGACAGGCTTCAAGGTGCCAAGAGGAGATCAGTGTGGCAGAGGACTCTAGGCTATTCCAGCTCTTGAACAAAGGGGAACCTTGATTGTAGGAATCACCCTGACTACCAAAAGAGATGTGGTAGGGCAGCTTGATGCTGTGGAATTTCAGTGTAGCCCCAGGCAACGATACTTAAAAACAAACTTTATCCATCTTAAGGTACACAGTAAGAACTGGCAAGATCACAGGACGTGAGTGCAGCAGAGAAGTGATATTTGTGCTGCGTATGTAAAAAGGCTGTGGAAAGGCCTGCAGAAGACTACAGGATCCCTCCAAACACTACATGGTGTGGATGCAGGCAACCTACCCTAGGGGGGAGCAAACCAAAAGCTGTGTTGATGGAAGCTACTCCTTACATTCTGACCAGGAAACTCGGATTGCTCCTGAGGCAGATTACAAATCCAGCATATGCACCACCTAAGAAGTTGGACACTTCTGAGCAAACTGGGAAGTAGACCCTCACGCATCTACAAACTTGCGGTACTTGCAGGGTTAAGTCCTGAGTATGCCTTCTGAGTATGTCTTTCAACTCTTCCCACACTGAGATAAAAATATGTAGCTATATTAGCTATGACAAATCCTAAGAAAGGCAGGAAAAAGTATGAAGTGTTGAAAGAGAAAATCTTGTATGTCATCAACAGGAGGTACAATTAATTGGATCTCTTCATTCATTCTATAAATACCAACTTAAATATGATAAAAATGAAAATAAAGGTGACTGCAGCTAAGACTCCTACATGTTACTAGTCTCACTCATCTGATACAAAATTAATCTTTCCTTTGATATCATGTGGGAAGAGGGAATGGTGGTACGTGAATAGGTACATTGCACTTAATGCAGCAAAAACCTGGAATCCACAAAGACTGCTGAAAATTGTGCCAAAACACACCATAATAATACTCAATTTGGATACAAAAAAGAGATGAACTATCAAAAAGAAACTTGTCCCTTACACCCTCTGAATGCTAGGCACATCCAATAAATTTTAAACAGACTATTATATCATATTTTAAAGTATCTCTCAACTCATTATAAGTACAAAAAATAAAACAAAAAAAAATAGTGGAAACATGAAAGCAGACATTCTAATTTCATCTATGTTACCAGCAGAGTTGCACCTCTTTCTTTGAGTTTATTTTCCCAGAAAGATTCAACTACATAACATGCAGCAAAGTCTTGCTTTTATGATCATCTTACTTGCTTCACTGGGTTCGGGCTGGGATAGAGTTAATTTTCTTCCTGGTATAGTGCTGTGTTTTGGATTTAGTATGAGAATAATGTTGATAACACACTGATGTTTTAGTTGTTGCTAAGTAGTGCTTACACTAAGTCAAGGACTTTTCAGCTTCCCATGCTCTGCCAGGTGCACAAGAAGCTGGGAGGGAGCACGGCCAGGATAGCTGACCCAAACTGGCCAAAGAGATATTCCATACTATATGATGTCATGCTCAGTATACAAACTGGGAAAGTTGGCCAGGGGGCAGCAATCACTGCTCGGGTATGTGCAGGGCATCTGTCAGTGTGTGGTGAGCAACTGTATTGTGCATCACTTATTTTGTACATCCTTTTATCATTATTATTATTATTATTATCATCATCTCTTCCTTTGCTGTCCTATTAAACCACCTTTATCTCAACCCACGGGTTTTACTTTTTTTTTCCCAATTCTCTCCCCCACCACACTGGGGTGGGGAGGGGAAGGTGAGCGAGTGGCTGTGTGGTACTTAGTTGCCAACTGGGGTTAAACGACAACATCGAGGCAGAAGAACATCAAGTGATTTATACAAAGTGTTTTAATGTTACTGGTTTTGTAATTCCTATCTCTATGGAATTTGGGTACTAGCACACAAGTGCAGGCATTTTTCATAGGAATTAGCATTCTGGAAAAGACAAATGGTTCATCCGGCTTAATAGCCTGTCTATTACTTTGACCATCATCCGAATTCCCACATGTAGGTCATTTTAATACTTAAAAACCACTATGAAAACTGTGGCCACAAACAGATAAAATGTTTTAACTATCATTAGATATTATTAGATATTTTTGTTATATATTATTTGTCCAGAATATTA
Organism: Fulmarus glacialis; assembly: GCF_000690835.1. Lineage (NCBI taxonomy): Eukaryota > Metazoa > Chordata > Aves > Procellariiformes > Procellariidae > Fulmarus > Fulmarus glacialis. Next base: position 5,402 of record NW_009206437.1, on the reverse strand, counting down.
TTGAATCTCGTGGTTTAACCCCTGCCGGCAGCTAAGCACCATACAGCCACTCGCTCACTTATCCCCAGTGGAATGGGGGAAGAGAATTGAAAAGGTGAAATTCCATAGGTTGAGACAAAGACAGTCTAATAATAATTTAAAAAAAAAAAAAGAAAAAAAAAGAAAACAATACAGAAAAAAAAAAAAAAAAAAACAAGTGATTCAAAAAACCCCCAAACAATTGCTCACCACCAGCCAATTGATGCCCAGCCAGTCCCCAAGCATGGCAGCCCCAGCCAACCTCCCCACCCCTCCATCCAGTTTTATTGCTGAGCATGATGACACACTAATAATAATTTAAAAAAAAAAAAAGAAAAAAAAAGAAAACAATACAGAAAAAAAAAAAAAAAAAAACAAGTGATTCAAAAAACCCCCAAACAATTGCTCACCACCAGCCAATTGATGCCCAGCCAGTCCCCAAGCATGGCAGCCCCAGCCAACCTCCCCACCCCTCCATCCAGTTTTATTGCTGAGCATGATGACACACGGTCTGGGATATCCCTTTGGTCAGTTGGGGTCAGCTGTCCCAGCTGTGTCCCCTCCCAACTTCTTGTGCACCCCCAGTCTACTCACTGGTGGGGCAGTGTGAGGCGCAGAAAAGGCCTTGAGGTTGTGTAAGCACTGCTCAGCAATAACTAAAACATCCTTATGTTATTAACACTGTTTTCATCACAAATCTGAAACATAGCTAGCCCCATACAAGCTATTATGAAGAAATTTAACTCTATGCCAGCCAAAACCAGTACAACGCCTCAGTAACATACTGCGTGAGTTCTCCACGCTCATTATTTACATTTTTCATGTTCATTTTAAAACTAAGTTGGTCCAAGCAGAAATCCAGAATCAGTGTGTTAATGAATGTGGAAAATAGCTACTGAAAACATCTAATATCAAGCCAGTTACCAGCTGTATGTGACAACATTTCCAACTGGTCCAGGAGCTCCATTTAAGCTCTGGCCTGGCCTGGGCACCCAAACTTGGCCTGCTTTGTCATAGTTGTATGTGTATCCAGCCCTGTCTCCTTCCAGCATGACTTATTAACTGAGCTTCCTAGATGGACCTCAGGCGTACATTGTAGGCAGTCTTGTCTCTGGCCCAGGTCTCCTGGATGAACCTTAGACCTATGCTATAAGTAGTCCTCTCTCTGGGCTTGTCTCCTGTAAGCTCAGACTTGCTTTATAGGTAGTCTTGTCTCCATTCCGGTCTTTGGCCCTGTCTCCTGCTGTTCCTGAGTGGACTTCTTGGATGGACCCCTCACTTGTTACCTTGCCTTGTCTCACACTGGTGACTATTGCCATCCTGACCTCACTGGGATGGTACCCTAGTCAGTGAGGTCCTGCCTTTGCTGTAGCCACGCTCTGCTCCCAGCTCTTTCTCTCTCATGGAGCAGCCCCACTCTTGCTGCTCCCTGATGGAAGAGTCATAAGCAAGCTGACTTCTGGTTTTGCCAATAAGCCTCTGGGAGCTTAGTGAAAAGTGGGCTTAAAATGAGCTTTCACTCCTTACCTCAAGGAAAGAGAGTCCTGAATTTTTAACAAAAGTGAAAAATCTCCTAGCAAACATTTTCTATAATGCTAGAATTGCCTAAATAACTGATAATGTTATTCACTACATTCAAAATGAAATTTTATCCATTTTTTTAAACTTAAGAGGCAAGAAAGAAAATGAAAAGGTTTAAGAACAGACAAAACTCAAAGAAATCTGTGTTTCAGTGCAATACTTCCACAGTTACTGAAAATTCTTAAAGCTGAGATTTAGATAGTATAATTAATCATACATGAGCATTTTTTTCATTTTTTACCAGTCCAAATTTTACAAAAATATGGAGTAATATTACAGTTAGAAGGTATCCAATACTGACACTACTAATTATGGTTCTGAATGTGCACTGCTGGTTCTGTGTTAAGTGATGCCAATAATTGCCATTTGTAACTATGTGGTCACACACAGGGCTGAAATATCATGTCGTTTACATGCATGAAGTTCTAAAATTTGACCTGTTACTCACTACCTCAAAAGGGTCTGACTTTTATACAGCTTTGAATAAATTCTTTTCTAACCTTTACAACATAGCAGATCATGGCAGCAGGGCATCCAACACTACTGGATACTAAAAGAACTAAGGAGAATTAAACCCTTTCAATTTAGATTGAGAACAGCAAAGAATTATTTAATATAATTCAGGGTAGGCAGAATAAATCCATGTTAGTGGAGAAGGTTTCTGAAAGATGTTTAAGCTTTGTTGTGAATATACTGGCTTTGCCGCTTTTGATGCTAGGTTGCATAGAAGCAGAGTCTATTGCAGGTGCTGATGTAGTAGTTTATTCCCTCAGTTAGTTCCTTCAGACATAATCTGCCAGTTTCACTACTTCTGACAGGAAAGTTACCTTAACTAGTAGTTTGGCCTGCACAAGCATGGAAAAATTGTTTACATTTCAACCCATCTATTCCAGCCTCTTTACTGCCAGTGGTGCTTCAGTTTTCAGTTCTCTCTTTACATTTGACACAGGGTGCCAGAAAACAGAAGAAATCTGCTTCAGTCAATAAAAAAGTGTTTTGAGAAACAGCCTGCCAATGTTTGACAATTATGTAAAATGATGACAGTTCACTGGCTTCTCAAACCTTGTCCACAAGTGCAGTTGCATAGTTTCAGTTCAGCCAAATTAACAGCTTGCTGGCAAAAGGTCTCATTGTCTCCCGTCTTCCCTGCTCAGTTAGTTTTCTGCCATTTTAGCAAGTTGAACTGGCACACCCAATTAAACTAGAGAGAGTGCGTGGAAAGCAGTAAAATCACACAACTAGGGATGGAAGATGTTATCCCTATCACAGTGACAGTGATCTGTTCAATAAACTCGGGCCAGAGCATAACTGCTCAACTGCTGTTAAAAAAAAAAAAAGAATATCCAATACAGTTGGAAAGGTCTAACTGTGTAAATACTCCCCTTTCATTGGCACGCTGGACACTTGGCACAGTTTCAAGCTATTAATTATTATCCAGGTGTTTTACACAAGACTTGAAATTATTTGGTGATTTAACTTTTGCAAGTTTAGACAGTTTAATCAATACAGTGAAAACCATGTAAACTGGTAGCTATGCTACCTGCATTAGTTTTTGCTATTTTAATTACAGAGATAACCTAATCAGTCTGAATCTGTTCCTGTTTTTGAAAATACCTAGTTTGCATGAAAAATGTTCAGAAGTTAATGCAAATATACATATAGTCACATTCACACTCATATTACATCATCTTATTTACATAATTAATCCTACTCTGTAGCAGAATAATTAGGCCCACAGTGACGTAATACCGTAGTAAAACTAAGATTTTATCTTAGCCCTGCATGAAAATGTAAGTCACTTGTCTTATTCTCATATTTTATGAAGACACTAGAGCATACAGATGGAACTATTTTTCTTGTGAACCACCTCCACCCACTGATTATTTATTGTAATACAGAAGGCCTTGAAAAACACAATTGCTTTCTGTTACTGGTGAATGAGACGCTTTCCCCAGCAAGTGAGGTGAGGGGGAGTCAAGTTTTCACAAGAGTTTCTACATCTGTGGTCACAAAGAAAACCTCCTAAATGTTAACTGAGTCAGTGCCATCTTTTGAACCTGTATTCAGTCTGACGTATTGATTCAAGGTTTCCCAACTAACAGCAAAATAAGGACAGTCACGCTGCTGCTATTCAAGAAGTACTTGGGTAACAACGATACTGACGGAGTTTTTCCATTATTTGGAAAAACTATGAGCACTAGCAAGCACAAAGGAGGCCAACAGCCAATGAGAAACTCATTAAGCTGCTTAAACTGATCTAAATCTAGGCTGTTGAGGTCACATCCCGCCCCCGCCACATATTTCCACCCCCTTCCTTCGGCCAGTGCTAGTGTTTGCAGAAGCAGGTGGTGATGTGCCAGTTCAAGGCAAAAAACCCCCAAACAACACATCACTTTGGGGGGAGAGTTTTCAACCTGATCAATTCTATGAACTGCTTTAAGGAGCTGCACAGTACCAGTATCAGTGCAGAGGAGGGAGATAGGAACACAACAGCTGGGAATTAAGAGTAGTTTAAGCTTCTGTGAAACAGAAACCTAACAAAGAACTGGAAGCTCTCAAGTTTATCCTCAGCTGTACAAACCCTTTCATACACTGATCTAACTCCAAACTATAGATGGAGGTAGATTTCTTTCCCTTACTGTCTCTTAGTGTGTTCAAATTCTATGTTGTACTGTTGGTCAGAAGTCTCATTTATTAGTAGTAACTCATTCACGACTGGCTCTTAACAGAAGCACAACAGTGATAACTGCACCTCATTCCTAAATCCTCAGACCAGAGAAGATTAGGGAAAGGATAAGAGGCAGACACAATTTGTTTTCTAGCACTTAAGAAGCAGGAAAGGAAGGGGACTGAAGCAAGAGGAAGCAGCTCTCCATAGTCAGTACACTTCTTTGCAGTGCCTGGAAAAGGGAAAGTTTCTTTGTCTTTTCACCACAGCAAAAGCAAAGTGTTCAAATATAATGGATGCAAGGTGATGTTAGATATCATCACATCAGACTCAAGTGGTTATTAGAAATCCCAGTTCCTAAAAATGAAAGCACAGCTGCTTGCTCATGTTGGCTTTGATACTCACAGGTTGGGTAAGGAAGGAGATCAATTTCACTTTATGATGGTATTTATTAGGCTGCAATTTTTCTATTTTTTAGTAGCACAGCACAATTAGCATTTAATAAGCATGTCCAACGCAAATTTTACATGCTTTATGTCTTGGCATTATTATAAGTATTAATATTCCCTGTGCTTTTTCCTCAGCTAATGGTAATTTGAAGCTTAATCTGGCCATGTGATAAACACAGTTTGTAAATTTTCCAGGTATGCACCTTTCTTCTTTTGTCTAAGAAGATTGTTCTGATTTTTGCATTCTGGCTTTGAGAGATTAAAGAGCGATTTGTTTGAAAAAAATTATCTCTGGTACACGTGGGCATCCTGAAAACAAACACGTCTGCACCCCGGCTTTTCAAAACAAATAAGGGATAAAGATACTATTATAAAACCAGGCTGCAACTATGCAAAGCTCACCTTTTCCTTATCCATATACTGCAAGCACGTACTGAAGTCCTCAAACTGATGATGACCACACTGGATTTGTATGAGAGGGCCAGCACGCTTCACATATGCCCTATATTGTTTTATTTTTTTCTTCCTTAAACATTTGCCGCTCTCCAGCGACAGGCTCCCGGACCTCGCACGGCGGTCCCACCTCTCCCTGCATCCACAGCGGCAGAGCCCGTACCCCTCACTCAAGAGCGGGCTCCGGTAAGCAACTCGGGCTCGGGGGGCTGCAGGAACCTCTCACGTCCCGC
>NW_009206436.1:664-46020 GCF_000690835.1 Fulmarus glacialis | reverse complement strand
GGCAAGCTCCTCCCCCAGCTCCCTCAGTAAATATATGCATTCAGTGACTCAGCATTGGAAGCTAGAAACTCTCCTGTTTTATAGCCCAGCTTCATATTCAGGAGGAAAAAAAAAACCCACAATCTAAGCCAAAGCCATCCACATAGGGAAGGCAGCCTGTTTAACTCTTACCTTCGAACTGGCTGTGCAATTTTACTTCTGGGTATGCCACTCCCATTGATGGCCAGCGATGGTCTTGGAAGAGCACTGCGCCCTACGACCCCTTGACTGGCAGTCTTGTTTGGCATTGGGATCCCAGTGTTAGAATATAACTGCAAGTTGTTGGACACTGGAATACTGCTGCTACTGCTACTACCACCTTGTACAGTGGGGCTTACGTAGGCAGTAGCTTTGAGAGGCTGTCTGACAGACACTGGAAAATGTCCCACACTGTGAACTCTTTGTTGAAGCTGTCCTGGTGATGGAACTGTAAAGAGTAGTAGAAAAGGAAGTAACAAGGTCAGTATGCAAGAGATGAGGCCAGGCAGTAATGCTCATTTCTAGATAGATCTGAATAGGGATAAACACATCATTATACAATTTACTTGCTAATTATAAACTGCTGAAAAACTCCTTGGATCCAATACTGTATCGAGTAACACTGCACTGAACTAGAATATCCTGTTCCATCCCCATCCTGGACAAAAATCCCACCCCATATTCATCCTGCTTTCTCCCATCAGAGAGGTTTTCTTAGCTATTACAAGCACACTAACTCCACCTATGCAATTAGAGCTTTGAACAGGAGAAATTGGTGAAGGTATAAATTAATTACTGTTAGATCATTTAGATTTTTGTAAGGTTGTTTGCAATAACCACATCTTGTTTAAGGAACATTGCATTAAAGCATTATAAAACATCACAGAAGTCTAAGCTTCATGTATAAATACAATAAAAAGGCTATAAAAAGGTCTTGAATATAACAGCATATGCCAAGGCTCATGTTATGTAAACTACCATTTTAAATCAATGCTATGGGTTCCAGAAGCTTTATATATAGATTTTCTACACAATCCTGCCCTCTGGTGTATATCAGACATGCATCTGTTTCAGAGTCCACATACCAAAAGCAAACTGTCAAAAGCCTGAAGCACATGAACTAACATACCGCATACAGGCCAATCCTTTTTCAAGTCTTTGAAAAAGGACATCTTAAAATCATTTAAAGACACAGGAGAAAATACAGACATGTGATTCAATTAAACAATACTGGCAATATATTGCTATGGAAGTCTTATCATAATACAGCGCCTTAAATATTCCAGCACAGCCACTTATTAGAAATGTTTTTCAAAAAATTATTTCAGAAAAATCACATTTTATACATACCCATATATATACATACATAAACATACAGAGAAATATATATTTCTAAAATAGTAAACAAAATTAAACTCTCAACACACTACCATGCAAATCAAGTGGGAACCTGAACAACTACTTCCGTTCTCCTATTGTCTATCTTCCTATTCTCCTATCACAAACAGGATAAAAATAAAACAAAATAAATCCAGCTATCAAGTGTATTTTCCAGAAAAGATGCAATTTAATAGTTTTGAGCCTTCCAGTACCTGAAGGGGGCCTACAAGAAAGCTGGAGAGGGACTTTTTACAAGGGCATGTAGTGATAGGACAAGGGGTAATGGCTTTAAACTGAAAGAGGGTAGATTTAGACTAGATATAAGGAAGAAATTCTTCACTATGAGGGTGGTGAGGCACTGGAACAGGTTGCCCAGAGAAGTTGTGGATGCCCCATCCCTGGAAGTGTTCAAGGCCGGGTTGGATGGGGCTTTGAGCAACCTGGTCTAGTGGAAGGGGTCCCTGCCCATGGCAGGGGGGGTGGAACTAGATGATCTTTAAGGTCCCTTCCAATCCAAACCATTCTATGATTCTATGATTTGTAAATTCTACTCAGATTTGAAAGAAAACACCCACCGGAAAAGGTTTTGCCAACTTCTCCCTCCAAAACCTCACAGGACATGGAAGGCATAAATTAAATCCTTCCTCCTGCCTGTGCCCAACGAAATCCACTTTTTCCATTTCCTCTCAGAGTTCCTCTCAACCACTGTGCTAGATACAATGGGTTTGGATCTTGATCTATCTTGTTCACGTTCTACATTAATAATTCAACATCCATTAGATCAATACTCCCTTCACCCCCCTATCAAGAAGTCACCTAAATTAAACTAATTACAGAGTCATTTTAATTCCCCCACTCAACAAGTATATTATACTTGAGGATATAACCCTCTGTTTACCACATTTGCTCGGAAGAAAGTGGCTCAACTTCAGTAGGAGAGAGGTCATGTATTTTAAGATAGTATTTATACAGTGTACTGTAAAACCAGCATTGTATAAATTACCAAGAAAAGCAGTTTTCAATTCCAGTATCAAAACTAAAAATGTAAGCTTATATGAATTAATTGCATTAAGGGTGCTTCTACAATACTACTACTACTAATTATTATTATAATTTTAGTTTTAAAGTTGGCACAAAATGAATGGGCAAAGTGGAAAAAAAAAGGGAGGTGATGAAACTCTCAATACTGCATAACAAGATCGGCAGAATTTGCTTTCCAAAATAGAAAGTTTGAAAATCCTGAGCTATGTTAAAATGTGGTGCAAAAGGAACACAGTCTGCTTTTAATTTTTCATAAAGCAGAGGATCAGTGGCTGGGACAGGTATTTTACCACTTTTTTCCTTATTTACCAATTCCTTGCACGTAGCCAAAGAACACAGGTACTTACTACACGACTGCATCCTTGAAATCCCATTACTCGCTCCATGCAAACTGGAGTCAAAGCTCTGACTGTTCCTCACAGTGACTGGAGAACTAGCAAAGCCAGCACTACTGTTAATGGTGGGGGTACTTGGCATCCGAGCAAGGTTAGGCATGCTTCTTCGAAGTTTATCTGAAGCAAAAGAAGACAACATCCATAGTCACGTCAGAATTTCCAACAAATACAAGCAGCATCTGAATAATTTCTGTAGAAAATAAAAATTAAAACAAATTACTTTAACACAAAGAAAGGTTTTGCTCTGCAGGAAGAACACATTATTGACAGCCTACTAATTGAACCCTTCTGACTACTGTAACAGCACAGTTATTCACAAATCATTTTAAAGACACCAATAGGCAGTACATTTTCGGAATCACAAGGATTTAAACACTGAAGTGTCATAATAAGGATGAGTTTCACATAAATGTGTAAAGTAGGTCAGACGAATCATGCCCTACATGTGCCTGTTTCTTTGCAGTGAATACAAAGCAAGGCTGCAGTGACAAAGTCAGACAGAGGTATCTACCCTGTGGATGTCTAAAGACGGGTGAGATTAATCCATCCTATGTGACTGAAGTCTTGCTTTCAGGTGCCAATGAGATGCTAAAAAATTCCATTCAGTACCAAACCTTATTAGCATGTTAAGCTTCTGCAGGTGGCCATGTGCAAAACCTGCTAAGTCTTGATGCTGTTCAGTTGCTTGGAGCCCTGGGTTGACATCAGGATTTTCAAATCTGGTGGTTCTCCCTCCTACCCTACTCGCGGTGCCTGATTTGGTGGGCATTTTCAGAACAGGCCTGTAGGGCCTTTCACAAGAAGAAAGCTGCAAAAGCCCCAGATGTTTTTGGGGTAGGTTCAACAGCTAAGGCAAGTGTCGAAGAGGTCAGAAGATGTCTGCAACCCCACTCACACAAGTTGATTTGGAGAGAGGAGCCAAAACCAAATCTGACATCTCAAGAAGACTTCCCAACCACAACAGCATTAGGTATTCTAAGGTGAAGCTCTTTTGGTCTCTTCTGCCGCGGGGCCAAAGGAAGATGACTCAGTTCTGTATCATCAGAAGAGACTGGTGAGGGCAGAAAGGCACACACCGAATGACCTGGTCTGAACTGCCTCCTGTGACGTGACAGACTAGCAGAGCACTGCTGTGGGGAAATAACGGGTCATTCGTTAAATTGTCATTGACAACACCACTAATGCTGACCTCTTGGCCAGGTTCAGGAGCACAAGTGCTGTACCCTGCTGAGGTGGCTATGTTTCTCCTGGTACCGCAGTCAGCATGGAGGCCACCAGCTCCTGTCCCTGCCGTAGGTTCCGGCACCTGGCAGATGTCTGCCTCCAGTTCTTACACTGCAACAGAAAGCAGGGGTATGCTTGTCTTCTAACAGGCAGCTACGACTGCTCTCTCCAATGGCAAGCAGGGCATTTCAAGATTGATGTTTTAGACTTATGCACATGAACGACACATCACACACGACTTGGAATTGCTGTTTTGGGTTGACCTCCTAGCTCACACAGGGCAAGTTCAGTCCACAGAAACAACAAATTGACTTGGGAATCTCTGTTTATCAGTCCACGTAAATATATAACCTGTTTAGCACCATCATGAGCTCCTCTAATCCTTAAAGCTGCTAACAACTGACGAATAATAAGAAGTGACAGTACAGTTCTATCTATGCAAGGTATTAGTAGTCATTAACAGTAACTTCAATACATGTGATGCCTATGTAACTCCAGCAAACTGAGCCACAGTGAGGCTACAACTCCAGCTGGTTTTTATGACTGGTCCACATGATAAGAACTGGTACAGAATCCTGCAAATAGTCAAAACCATCCTTGTACTTCAAGAGTCCAGCATTTCTAATACCCTCATGTCCCGAGTCCCAATTACCAGTGCCTACCTGCCTTTGACACTGTATCACGCACACTAGTCCTATAATGATGAGATCTTCTCTTCTATCTCAGCTAAGGTTGACTTTCAGTTACCATACATGGTCTGACATAGAAAACCATTCCTGTCTAGAAAATAATTTCACTATTCCCGTTAATTAAATACACTACATTTTCATATTTTCGAAATCAAATAGTAGGTATGGGAGGTAAGATAGGGAGGAGTTCAGTGCAGGAAAAGGAAATGCAAGGTTTGAGTTCCTGGAAACTGGAGTACAGCCAAATCCTAATAAAGAACCTGTTTAAGGGTAATCCTTCATCAAAGAGTTAGAGTTGTTGTGCTCCAGTGACTCATCGCTGACACTGGCAGGCTGAAACCGTCAGCGGTAGAGCAATGAACATTAGCAAAGGGATTACCACTGTGGTTCAGTCAGGTGGTAAGTATAAGATATCGCTGATACAACAACGATAAAACAGTTATCAGGCTTCCAAAACTGCCCTGGGGATGCAAACAATGGCATCCATAGAGCTACTATATGTCCCTATTTCTGAAATACTCATGATTTCGCAAACTGGAAAGGGAACTGTCTTCCTATGATGCAATCCTTGGCCCAGAGTGGCAGAAAATTCATGAATATGGGATGTCTGTAGCTACTTTTAATTTTGGAGGCCTAGACTACCCTTTAAAATCCTAGGTCCTGAAATCCTAGGTCAACATTACAGCACTTGGCAAAAAGGGTTTGAGCAGCAGGAAGGTGGTAGGGAAGATGGCACTGCATAAAATAGCTTTTCTAATACTATCCACATTATCACGTTGTATAAGCAGAATTCCATGGACTCTACATGCTCTTCCACTCAGGGACTGCATCAGCCACCACAGGCATGATCTGCGCCTTGAACTGTCCAGTGGATGCAGCTACAATAGCAGGAAAAATAGGTACAGAAGTAGCTTGGATTTCCTCCATATCACGGGTGGCCACATCTTTTGCCTCCTGTTCATTAGTCCCTTCTCGTTCCAGCAGTCTGCTCTGCTGCTGATTCGCTGCACCTGCAAATTCTCATCCATCGAGCATCTGCGTTACTTCTTTGATGGGTCCTTGTGTCTGCTGAGATAAATGGCCCTGGAAAGCAATGAAAATAGCAGGTCAGTTTTGTGTTTGGGGAAAACACAGAAATGTTTGTCTTGATGGCATTTTGCAGCTTTCATCTCCTTGGATGATGCATCCTCTTTCATCTCGTTCTTGAAGTTCGTTCTGTCACCTGTTCCCTTCCTAAGAAGAGTGGAAAGAGTCTTACAGACATTTTGTTTGTAAATGAAATGCTGGCTCTTGTGAGCTCGACATATGGAAGCAGAAGGTGGGAGTTACATGATTTTAGTATTATTTCAGGCCGCTCAGACATGACTATATACGAACTTGCTGGAAATAGATGAGAAGAAAACAAAAATATTTTTCCAAGCTGCTAGTAGCAAAACTTCCCTTTCTAGAGCTCTTAGCTCTCCTAAGACTGATGAGGAAACTAACAGAGAGGAGTGGAGCTGAGATGTGTTCTCAGGTGAGAAGTAATTTGCCCAAATAGTCCTGTTTATGATGAATGCTGAAACTTGCTACAGTTTCTGCTACCTCTTCTGCACTAATGTGGTTCAGTAGCAAGCCTAAAAAAAAATCATCGGTTGTTTACAGTTCATTCTGTTAGGAAGATGTGGATATTAACACCAGCGAGGAACTCCAAAGGACCTGCACCTTCTACAGCATCCAAAGTTATTGTGACCCACTACTGAGCCTCAACTATAATCTAGGCCGAAACAAACACGGTGTTTAAGTAGGAGGCAGCCATATAAAGCATCACAGATGTATCTTCGCCTTTCCCAGCCTTCTTTGAGATGTAATAGCATGATCTACAGACATTGTATTATTGAGATACTTGAAAGCGTGAAGAAAATGCAAGGATAGGTCACGCAAGGGAGTTAATAATCAGTTCTTGGTTATTACCACCTTCTCAGAATAGTTCATGCATATACACACGTGCTTGTCATTTCATGAGTGTTCTTTAGGTGGCATATGTTGCCCTTGTTTCACATATCTTCAACAGAATGATACATGAAAAATAATTTCCCCCATGTGGCATCCATGCTGAATTGCCTGTTGCCTACAGCACAGGAAAAACCGGTAATTGTGAAATACAGAGTCCTCTGCCCTCAATTGAAAATGTGCACGAAGACCACCCCACAGCACAGATCATATTCACTACTAGTGAGAAACGGGTCAAAAAGCAGGCAAAAATGTCCCTTATTTTGTCAAACATTCAAAAAAATTGCAGTAAAGACCGCAGTTTGCCTCTTACCCAGCTGCTTCAGTTCTGACTTTTTCCAAGAAGTTCTTCCCCTGATGTTGTTTCTTCTCTGAAGTCAGCCTGGCATCAGTGGCCCAGCTTCTTTCTAGCAGGACACCGGAACAGGCAGCACCTGCCTTCTGTCTTCTGGTCCCAGCACCACTGGTGGCCGCCCCCGTTCCACCGCTTCTTTTTTTTTTTTCCTTCCCTGACCTAATACTATCACCAGCCGAAGATTAATGTCCACGAGGCACACAAACAGACCTTGCCCTTGGAGCAAAGCTGCCCCAGAAGAAGTGCACTCTTGGTGAGCTGCCAGACTGTAGCGGTTCTTGCTAAGTACCATCTTCTCTCTGCCAAGACACCTCATCCAGTGAGGCTCTCCTTGCACGGAGAGCTTAAGTTGGCTCTACAGCGAAGCATCTTAAAACACATTTATTCATCCATTGTTATTCTCTGCAAATGTTGTCAATGTTTTATTTGAACAAAAGGACTCACAAGCCTCGCCAAAAGTGCGCCATCGTTAAGGAATGTGATACAATGAATCATAATTATTAGTGTCTCAGAGAAACGTGTATCAGCTATGTTAGCAGTTTCTTACACATATTTAAATCCTTCACACAAACCCTACAAATTCAGCTCTGCTTTATCTGTATTGTATGAACAAATAAGTTGGGGAAAAAACATAAGGAAAAAAATCTGTGCTTTTCTATTTTAAATATTATGTTCTATATTATGTAAATATTCAGAGTTTGTTCTGAAATCCTTAACAAACTTGTAGACTCAATTACAACTTCACTTTAAGGGATTAATTTCCCTTCCTCATCTTTGAAGACCTGAGTTCAGTATCTGCATTACATTTGTTATGGTTATAACATTTCTGACATCCCAAACACACCAGGGTCTAGTTACAGGTCTGTGGAATCGTCAGTTGATACAACAGGGACATCAGTGTGTAAAAATACAGATTAAGAACTAAAAAAAAGTCTTTCAGTTCAGAGAGAGACACCATTCTTCATTATTGTCAATACCTACATTTTACTAATGTTGAACACTTCCATTTTATTTAGAATTATTCTTTCCTCTCACTCTGGCTTCACAGGCATATGTCTCCCTCCTCAGACAGTTACAGCAAATTAAAGATTTTTCCATTATCGTTCCATGACTTCTCCCCGATGATTACTATTCTCCATATAACTTCAAAGGAGACTAAGAAAGATTTTTTTCTCCATTTCTTTAATAAAGAGTCTGCAACAATTTCCTACAGCAAATTCTCCCTTCCTTACTCAACAAGGGAGGTCATGAGCAGAAAAACTCTCTGTAAATCAGTAAGAGACCTTTTCCCACATCTCCAAATACACAAATCACTGTTAGTCTATACTGAACCGATACTTAAACACTGACCTACTGCCCCTGAAATGCTGCTCTTCTATACCTGCCTTGAGTTTACTTGGAAAAAAAAAAAAAAAGAAAAACATTTGCAGTTTGCAAATGAGGCAAGGGTGTTGCAACAGCTAATGATGATCATAATATTTCGCCTGAGAAAATCTATTCCCCAGAAGCGTATGCAATAAAGTAACTCAAAACTAGTGATTTCTGGAAAATAAAAGCAACATTTTTAAAGTGAATGGTATCCGTGGCCTGTTTATGAAGGTACCAACCAAGCTAAAAAGTTAAAAATCAACATGAGAAGGTAATGGAAAACATAAATTAAAATTAACAGATTGCATACACTGCTACTCAATGAAGGACGTATTTTTCATCTGTCCCTTCTTACTGCATTATAATAAATTTCTTTAGCTGGAATAATTTGCCCAAAGTTTTCAATTTTCAGGTATTATACCAATGAGCACTTTAAAATGCATATGAAATAAGAGGTGCTAGGTTAAAAGTTTTTGAGTAAGCTTATCTAGAGATCTTGAAAGTGGACCTGAACACAAGAAGATCAATCCCCTTTTCAGTATCTTGTCTATCCTGGATTTTAACTACTCTGAATGCTTTCACAATGCTATAGTTCCGTTATTTCTGGTTTCAGAAAGTCAGAACTAATACAGGGCATAAAAATTAACATCTATTAAAAAAGAATAAAGTGACCAAACAGAAATAAAAAAATATTTTAAAAGAAGTTAAAATGAGATTAGTTGTGTGTCACAGTAAAAAACCAAAACACGTGTACATTCATGGACAGCATGAAGTAGAAAACAGCTTGCTTTTATTAAATGTGGTGATATTTCTTATATGAAATTGACTAGATATAAAGTATTCTTGATAATAATAGAGTTAGCAACATTTTAAGTTGTTAGCCACGAACTTCTTCAAATTAGAGGAAGGGGAAAGAGGTATAAGCAGAAATCTTTCCATTGCCAACGTATTAAAAGCTTTGTGAAATTATAAAACACACGCTAACTAGACGCACTCACTTTAGCTAATTGCAACAGATACTCAAAAGCTATTACACAGTCTCTCTCAGATCTTCTTTAAATGATCTATTTCTAACGCACTAACTGATTACAAAATCCCTGAAAACCAGAATGCCTTAAAAAGTTCAGAGATGGAATTTTTATGATGTAACTCATTGTTACCGACAATTCAGCTGATTTAGGGAGAGGGTGTAATTAAACAAAAAGGAAAAAAAGGCAGATTTCATGCAAAGCTTTTCTATTAGTAAATTCTTGGCAGAACTGGAAGTAACACTCATTTGAAAGCAAAGATAACACACGCACACACTCTACAGGTGATGGCTGCAAATGTTGTTTGAGAGGTAACAACAGGTATGCCTGCAGCCTATGCTACAGGTGGCCCCAAATACACTTTATACACATCTTACCGTATTTACATTTGCACACATCTGCCACTCTATGCTAGCATTTACCAGGAGCCTTTCAGTCCAGAAAGCTGTTGGAGACTGGCAGTAAACGGGACTGGTACCATTGACTCAGACAATGTACTGGTGGGCTAAGGTGAAAGAAAGAACCTGGGCCTGAGAGTGGGGGCTAGATGGTGTGGCATTTTAAAACAGATGTATGGTATTTTATTTTAAAATAGATGTACAGCAATTTAAAACAGGGCTGAGTGTCAAAATTACACCAAGGGGCAGCACTTTGCTAAAATACACTGGTAAGAACAACGTGTCAGTTCAAAATTATGGCCTCAAACACAGCTGGAAAACATCCGTGAGAGTATTCTCATCCCAAGCACAGGCAGATGATTACTAGGGTGCCAGAAACACCAACCTCTCTGCTACCTAAAATGCAATCCTGTGGATGGAGAACGAGCAGACCATTGGCTATAGTGAGACTGGACACCCAGTGCACAATTCAGTGCCTATGCATAGATGCCTCATGTCATTTGAGAGACCCTGAGTTGCATAAGGCATCTAAAAAGCATTGACACACGGCGACGGTGAAGCCAAGCAGGGTGCATCCGAGTACCTCATACAGCACTAAGCGCTTCTATGTGGGCAGCTGAATCGGGCCCTTCATACACATGTGGGCACCTACATCTCAGCATCTAAACATAGGTGCTCCTCATCAGGCGACCAATATTACACTCTTTAAAAGAATTATTAAAGTTTTCCCAGTTTATCACACCTTCAGCATATTTGTTACAGTACAGGTAGTTAAAGTTAGAATAAGTACCTCAACTGTCATACCATACCAAACTTCACTAAAAGCAGGTAGGACCCCTGATACTGTTTGTTCCTAAAGGCAAAAAATTGTACATGAGCTAAACGCATACACAAGTTTTGGGGAGACACTGGGTTAAAGCTAAACACTGTTTTTTCACCCCAGACTGAGTGCCAAAATTCAACATTTATGTGCCACTTACTCTTCTTCTATGGAGAGCTTTGTGAATGATCAGATGAACCAGTGGCCAGACTGTTGACTGCACATACAAGAACACAAGTCATCTCTTTGGGTGAAGAGAAAGGAAGAGAGATTTGGGAAGACTGTTGGAATGACTGAGAGCAGCACAGCATGCGGCATGTGCAATTTTGATTAATTGTGGATGATGCTTTCCACTTATACTGAAAGCAGTAACTAAAACACTTTGGCCCCTCTATCTATCACATCCATTTGCCTCGGTAAACTGTAACAGCGTGGAAACACTGTCCATCATATTGAGCTTCAGACAAATTCTTGTTTTGCAGTCCACCTCCATTTCAACGTGTAGGAGTTCCTGAAAGACCATGAAATTGTTGCCAAGATGATGAGAAGTGCCGATGAGATGTTGTATTACTCAAACGTACTCAACACAGCGAACACTTGACTCCTTGTCTGCCAACAGAACACAGCCAAAGTAAAACGTTTCTCACCATCTGTATTTGCCACTCATGTGGATCAGTGCTGCGTGAGTCAGAGGCTGAAGGTGCAGAAGCTGAAGAGATAATTCCCCTCTAAAGATAGTGGTACTGGCTATTACAGGACTGTCTGCCATTCCAGCAAACAGGTAACTGAAGTCGCGTGTGTCCGTCTTCTCAGCGACATGAAACAGATTATCCAACACCTCTAAGTTCTTGAGAAAAAAAGGCAACCAGGTGGTAAAATTGGTGGCCTTTTACATTTATACACTTTCTAGTTAATAAACTAGGAGTTTAGTATTTTTAGCGCCCTGTAAGTACTTTCTGAGGTTTTCATGTGGGAATCCAGTGCTTAAGTTCCACTGACATGGAACACGAAAAAATCACAGAAAAAGCATTTGGGGACCATACAACAAGATCGCAGCACCGCATCCTGCCCTCATTCCTGAATCAAAAATGCCCCTTATTTTTCCATTCTATCTCCCCAACACATTTTGTGCAAGCCCATCAGTGCTGTCCCATTCTTGCACCTCACTGGCAAGAAAAATAACATGGAAATTAGTATGGCACATATGCTGTACCAACAAATACCCACATTGCTCTACCCTCTGTTAACATCAGCCTTCTTTATATACTGCCACTTGTCGATTATACTTCCACGCCATGCCTTACTTTGAATGCAAGTGCTTTTGACACCAACCTGTCACATCTTATTTGTCAGGAAAGCAACACGCATACCTGTAGTGCTCTATAAATAGCAACTTTGTGTTGCTTTGAACAACACATTTATTTTCTTGCCCAAGGGCGAGCTGTAACCTGTGATGTTACAAACAAGACCCTGACTGAAAACTGACTGTTTTGAATTAGCTTGGGGAAAAGACTGAAGGAATAGGAAAGCAAGATGCAGAACGAGGAAGAAAACTGTGATCATAATAAAGAATGAAAGGAAGGTAACAGCAACAACGGAGGGAAACTTAAGTCTTGAGTAAGCACCGAGAGACAAATCTTCCAGAGACTCTGGAATACATCTCAAATGCAGTGCAAAAAGCAGCAATGGCTCCGGATAGCCTGGGAGTGACATTATCTCCCACTACATTAACAGTCCGCCCTACCAGACCTGGAACAGGAGCAGAGTGTTGACCCCTGCCGTGAGCACTCATCGCGGATTCTCAGCATAGCTGCATTAACAGCGAAGTCAGGAATAAGAAAGGGAATGAAAATCTGAAACCCCTATTTTGTATTTTACTGTATGGACATGCATAGGCCAAGCTCAAAAGCCCGATCAGTTCTTCTAACCAACTATTAGCCTGCTAAAAGATGCTGCTCTTTCCTTTTTCTTCTTTCTTCACTTGCAGTCATACTTGCAGCACTTTAAAACAACAACTTTCATGACCAGGTCTCAGACTACATTTTGTAGCAAATTACTTAACAATAACATACCTCAATCGTTTGCACAGGCTTAAATAGCTTGTTACAATTCACGGGCTGATCTAGCTGTCATACACTAAACGCACTTCACTCTGCTGACACAACTCGATCTTTAAAACAGCACTGGCACTTTGCACAGAGAAAAGACCGCTTCTCAGAAAAGCATGCAACCCACCTCCATTAATCCTATTTGGTTGCTGCTCTGGAGTTTGGGCTTGAGGAGAGTAGTAGGGCTGCTGATAAGTACTTGAAGGGAAGTGCGGGGAGGTAGGGCTCCTCCTGCAGTCCCGGATACTGGAGAAAGTCTGTGAGTGAGGAATCCCTCTCTGGAAGGGGGAGCAGCGAGTCAGCCGCGGCTGCGGCGGTGGGAGGTGGTCAAACTCTTCCTCGTCCTCAAGACTGTAGCGATCGTATTCCTGGTCACCGCACGTCCCTTTCTTTCCCGCGTGCAGAGAGACGCTCGAACTGTGCCTTGACACAGATGCTGAAGTTGAAGCATAATCTTGCCTAAGGCCTGTAAATTCCAAGAAGAGGACGATTCAGCTTCTGCTAAGTGATTAACTCTTAACGTGCACTTCAATCTTGAAAACTAAGCAGGTAAGTAGACATAACTTTACAGCAAGAATTGGATTTACAATGTCAACAGGTTGAAAGATCTGAGGTCTACCTTTCAGGCATCTAAGCCTGAACTACTTCCCTCGAGATCCCTTTTTAATAAAAAATAAAAAAGAATACAGGCATCTCCAAAATGCAGTACCTGTGAGATGTCTTAGATGCCTGTCTTAACATAACATGAAATTGCCTTCAGGAGGCACCTATTTCTCTGGCAATAGAAAGACTACATGAGTATTAAGTATTTAACTTTTAGGTACTCTTAATTAGAGGAATTAACACTCACTCTATTAGTTTTCCAAGTTATTGCTATTAAACTTTTATATTCATGCAATGAAAATGCTGACAATGACACTTCCTAAACGTAAAACCCATGTAAATATTCTGGCTCTCCAATCTCCCTGAACCAGAATTAGTTCCTGCTAGCAGCCGGTCTCATGGACAAGGTTTAGTGGTAACACAGCTGTGTTTCAGACAGGTACACATGCTACCACCCCCTTCTCAGAACGCCAGGTTTTGAAAACCATCCCACTATTAGCGCTGCCCCAGAAGAGCATGTTTGCTCCGGGTCAAGTGAGAGGGAAACATCCACAGCCCTTGTACATCCCCATTTCCCAACTGCACAGCAGCCAGGGAAAAGGGGGATGTACATCATATTTCCAGGAGCCGAGTAATTCTGCCAATAGCTGCGGAGAACAACTTTCCCAGATTTACAAAAAGCCCTTGGCTTTGACAGATGTCTTTGCTTCGTAATGGAAACTTCTTAATATGCTTCCCCCCCGGCCGCCCCTTGAGCGGGAGTTTCTATTCGTGGCCGTGAAGAGAGCGTGCCTGCGTGCATATGCGCGTATAATACTACCACTTTCCACGGGATTAAGTGGACAACAACCGTCACGTGCTCAAACATTCTGTACCAGCTGCTACTACAAGGATGAGATACAACCATTACACCTAACATAGATTAGAAGAAAAACAGTGTTTTTCCTTCCAGTTTACCAATGTCCTGAGTCCTTAAAGAGCTAAATACCTGAAGCCTTTCTTAAACCTCACTCTGAAGGAGATGACAACAGCTGTCATTTAAGTAACGCAATCCTTTGTATCTTTGATAGTCTTAATTTTTTTTTTTAAATAATTGTAACTTTCACATAGTATCAGAAATTTTCCAAGCTGTGACCACACACATTTGCCAGCTGAGAATTCAGCTATCTTGGAAAGTCTCACACTTGCTAATTTCTCTGCTGAACATCACGAGTGCTGCCAGATGCTCAGCAAGTTCAACTGCTGACAAGTGATCGCGCCGACTTGCTCAGTCTGGTTGCTGCAGCCAGATTGCAGCTCTAATTTTTTCTTCACATTTTATTTTTATTTTATTTAATCACTTATTACTTGGCATTTTCCTTCAGTCACCATCTCTGAACTTCTCTAATTTTTCATCTCATCATTTCCTCCTTGATGTCTCACTTGGCACCAATAGGAAGTGAGAAAGTCATTGCACTTACTCTTTGAGTGACTTCTAAGTCAAATGCCCTTTATTTATGAATAAAGACATTTTCCAAAAATTACTATCAAGCCAAACTATAATCTATGTCAAATAAGCTTTTGGGCTCAGATTTGTGCCTAATCGCTAGTCTCAAACCAAAATGTTAAATTTAAATGCCCTAATTCAGGATTTAAAGGGGAATTAATTTCAAAATTCATCTGACAATTAAGAAAATCAAAGTAGAGGCAAATAAATCCATGAGAGCTGCTTAATTTTACCTTTCTCATGAAATGTATGCATGCAAAAAATGCTTTAGCATCTTCCCACCCCCACCCCCCAATAAAATTATTTTAATGTGGTAAGACATTATAAATCTTCTAAATCTAAGTGTACTCAACAGGTATGGAGCTACCAGTTGGGATTCAGAAATACAGAAGCATCAAGTTTTGAAAGATCCAGTACCATTAACCTGAATCCAACAACGTGCGTACCTTCTCCATGCAGGTGAAGAGTTCTTCCACCTGCCACTCAAGAAGCGATACCGTTTAAGAAAGATCCACTTGATTGAGACCAGACTGGAGCAGTTTTGACTATTATGGGAAATCTTCCTCAGACTATTTTGAAAAATGAAAAAAAGCCACCTACTCTCCTCCTGTAGACGAGCCATGATCTGAACATCGGTGAGGTCCTGCAGCTTGTATCCCATGGAGATGGAATCATCCTCCAGCTCCGAGGTGCTCAGTTCACTGTCTATTGATGACTGTGGGCTCAAAGGGGAACTCCTAGAAATGTAACCTATGTAAAAAAACATAACCTTTAGTCTGTGAATACGTCTGGCCATCTTTCATTCCCAACTATCTGCCCTTTATGTTACAGTAGTTTAAAATATTTTCTGTGTAACAGATAAAAACTTTCAGAAGTGTAGCGCAATTCACTAACAATTAGCAAAGGGCTTTGGTACTCGTGAGAAGTAGTAAGTGTAGTAATGGATCATGAACTCCCCCGCTTCTTCCCAAAATAGCATCACATAGCCCAGACAATGAAGAATTTACCCAATACAATTCTGATACAGCTCAGATTAGTTAGCGTAGTCTAAACACATCTGCATTTGAATCCTTCTTGTGGGACTGTGGTTCTCCCTACTCTCTTCTGAAAAGCAAGTGTGTACGTGTCACCAACTTCTGCTCAGTATTCGAATTCCATATCAGAGCCACTTACCTACATTTCACTGTTGTTTTGGGGTTTTTTTCCAATTGTTTATAATCATCAGATAAATCAATGACAACAATAATTAAGACTGAGCATTATGCAACAACAGAGAAAGCATTGCCTCCTTCAGAGAGGGCTCTGGATTGTACCTTTTCCCTGCATGATAGCAAAATATAAACTAAGTTGCAATTAGTTGCATGAGCCAGTTGTTGCCCAGCTTTAAAGAAAAATTCTTCAAATAAAACAGTAAATCACTTTCTAATATCCTCTGGACCACCAGAGGCCCACAGCCTGCAGGGCGAGAACCGCTGTGACGATGGCTCATCAGCTGTGCTCGTATCACAGATGTGTTTGCATCCTCCAGCACTGCTCAAAACAGCCATCTAAAATCCATCCTAAATTCAGCTGTTCTCTAATAATACCTTTGACAGAAAAGGACACACAGGGGATCACTTTGCTTTGGAAGAATTGTAAGGGGTAAACGTGTTTGCTTTTTCAAATTTGCAAGTTACAATGGTCTTCTAGGTTTTGCAGAGGTAGTAACAGCTGTGTCCTTTTGGAGCAGCAGTGGGAAGCTAGACAAGATACCTGAGGGTATCTCAAATAGCATGAGATGCCTTCATTTAGGAACCAAACTACATCCCATTGAATAGGGGAGCTTAGACGTCTCGCTCACACAGACGCCTACACCAGGCGTTCAGTCTGCAGCTGTATCTCACCCACAGCGCCTATATCCCTTACAGGGCTTTCTGCACTGATTTCACGTGTTGTACAGAAAATTGCGCACAGATCAGTGTGACACTGATACTAATTTCCTTAGACCACACCTGCTCCCGCCAGCAATAAAATGTTAATGCCTCTTCCCCAGAAGATTATTTTCTCCACCGCCACTGCACCTTAAGAGAAGTCACAGGTATAAATTGACTCCTGATACCTGTAGCGAAGAAGGAAAAATGCAACTCCTTGCAATTTACAGCCCATAGAAAGTTTGTATTTTCCCTAAAACTCCCGTGTCCCCTGAAAATCAGTGGCAAACATAGAATAAATCTTGGATAGTAGCAGCAATGCCAGCTTGAAAACAGCCATGATTCTGCCGGCTATTTTTACAGTAGGTAAGTTCTCCCTGCAACTTCATTACACAGCTGCACGAATGTTTCTGTAGACATAAGGAAGGGGCGCAGTGGGGCAGAAATGAGCAGTAAAGGGCCGACAAAGCGGGGGACTGTTTAAGCTGACGCAGTTGCAACTATACTCTCAGGTAAAACGTTATTGAGAAATAGGCTCTGTTTACTAGCATCACCTTCCTGTAACATGCTGTGTAAACACAGAAGATAACCTACACTACTAGTTAATTGCCAAATTCTAGGTCATTTAAAAAAAAATCTCCGAGATCAGAGTTTATATACAGTCATCTGAACAGTGTATTGCTGTTAAATGCTAGCAAGATTAGATTAAATTAAGCAACTTTGTAAGGACTGTAAATCAATAAAAAGATAAGCATTACCTGTCCGTTCAGGTGTTAGTATTGCTTTACTGGAGGTTTTAGAGAAGCTGGGACTATTAAAGCCATTGGTATATGGGGTGAGTCTCGCAACAGGACTATAGGGAAAAGCCAAGGAGACAGGTGTAGAGAAGAGGTTCCGCCATCGGCTAGCTGTTACAGATGCAAGGGAGGAGGGGAAAAAAAAGATTTACAGTTATAAATAGAATAGTGCTGTTAGAGAGAAAAATCATCTCATCTTAATTTGCTCATTATACATTTTTTACTTATGGCAAAAGGAAAATAATGGTTAAAGTTCAGCAGCAAAACAGAGGATCAGTACAGCCTTCTACATCTAAAAGTCTGCCCCAAAAAGTTTTCTAGCAAATATGTCTTGTTTACCATTTTCTATGTATACACCATCTTGGTATATATTTATTACATATATCATTGTGTGCCAACACACAAAAGAATAGAGAAAGTAAAAACCACTACAGTTAATAGAGAAATTTGTAGTGCTCTTCAAGGAATTGTTCATGGCAACCAATCATCACACAATTGAATTAGCAGTTAAATTATCAGTTATGAGAGTTCAGAGACACAGCAGTAAAAGACACTTAACCATCAAGTGCTAAAACCAACTGTAATCCCATAGCAAGCTTTTAGGCTAGCATATTTTTCCTTCTTTTTACGCCATCAAATTCCTGATTACATAAACATGACATTTTTTTCATTGTTTTTTTGAGGAT
This sequence comes from Fulmarus glacialis, assembly GCF_000690835.1. Taxonomy (NCBI): domain Eukaryota; kingdom Metazoa; phylum Chordata; class Aves; order Procellariiformes; family Procellariidae; genus Fulmarus; species Fulmarus glacialis. The sequence continues at coordinate 27,722 of NW_009206436.1, read as the reverse complement.
CAACCAAATAATAGAACAGAGCACCTCTTTTTCTACACATTGCTTACAAGCTTGCAAGGCTGGTCTGCAGTAACACCACAGAGAGCTCAGAGTAGGCAAAAAAGCTAAAGGCTTATTTAATTTACATTTTCTTAGCTCATCCAGTAAAATATGAATACAACTGTCCTTTAGTTTGCCTATTTTTTAACATGTGTTCAAAAGGTAAAATAAACAATACCTACACACTCTTCAGAAAATAAATAAATAGTAGAGATAAAGTTGTTTTAAGCAGAAGGAAAAGGCAAAATTTAAAAAATGTAAATTTCAGAGAACCCATTCAGATACAAGCAAAGTTTGTACAGGTGAAAAACAAATGATACTATCGCATGTTTATTTGTGACAGGATCTATTTTGTCCTGACAGATGTTATGTACAGTGATACAAGGGAGGGAACTAGGAACATACCTATACCTAGCTTAGAAATCAATAGCATAATCTTGATGTTTAGCAGGTGTACTTTGCTGTGTCAGGTGCCACAAACCAGTTTTCAAAACTAGAAGGGACTAAAAGCCCTCAAAAGCTATTCTCCATTACGCGGCTAATAAATACCACAAATCTCCCACGTTATTTGGACCTGTTGATCCAGTCCTTTTAAACACAGATACTCAAATAGTATTGAAGCCCTCTCTATTCTAAAACCTCACTGTCAACAAAATGATTTAGCAGGAGATATGAACTTTATTCTTCCTTCTTGTTAACATCAACACCGAGCAGCCGTGGGAACAGCAGGGAAGTGTATCTCGGTGGTGGGCTGTCAATCTCATCCTCGCAACCTTTTGGAGCCATCGGTTTGTCGTCGGTCCAAAAGATGCTATTTCCCCCCTTTTTCCTTGTGCTTTGCCCCACTCAAAGGTACTCCTGGGTTTGTAAGAAACAACCAGCCTTTACTACCCTTCCCACTTTGCTACTAAGGTTGGAGCGAAGGTTCCAGCACGGGCACAAAGCAGTCTGCCGGGGAAGGGGAGTACCTGCAAGGCTCAGTCTCTGTGGGAGGGAGCTAAGCTACAGAGCAGTAAGACATAAAAATGCAAACTGTGATCTTTGCTGTCCCCTCAACACAGAATTACTGCAATTCCCTCATTTTTCATGATTCTAGTTCCTTCAAACTTAAAGAAATCTAAAGGTCTGAGATCTTAACTAGGAGCAGCATCAGCACCACTTCTGGGAAATTGCTCGATGCCAAGCAACACGACACAGACTTCCAGGGAGGGCTATTTGTCCTTAACGTTCACTAACCTGATCAGTTCAAGTCAAGTATGCAAGCATTCCAGGACAAAAAGGAGAGCAAACGCAGATGGACACAACTCTACAAACTAATAATCAACACAGATCCCTGCGGATGAGATTAACTCACATGGAGTTAATAACTGCAAATTGATTTGAGGCATTCATTGAAAGAAATACACGTGATAGAGTAGATCTCAGTATCACATCCCCAGCTAATGGTTGTCACCTCCACTAGAAACCATCAGTAAGGAGCAAGGGATGACAGTTCCTAGCGATTTTATTTTTCTGCCTAACACCAGACCCTGTTTTGTAGCAGCCTGATCATTTGCCAGGCCAATTAGCTGCCAGCGTGTTCTCACCCCCAGATGTGGTCAACCGTACAGCACAAATAAACATCATTCATTACTCTCTACAATAACTGCTGTGAGCTGGCCCACTAAGCACAAAGCAACAGTTATCCTGACTATGAAAGCAAGAACCCACACGAAGAATATAATTAGTATTTATGGCAAACCAGATTCCAAACTCCTCTTTCAAATAGTATGTGTTCTCAAGGAAAGATGGATGAAGAAGCCAGGAAACTCTATCTACATTAATCTCTTTATATACTAAATCTCTAGATGTACCAATCTAAAATATCCCCATTTCTAGAACTTTTGCCACCGTGTCTAAAGTAAAACTTCATAGTGTTTAAGCGTCAGCAAAGGATTGACACTTTTTAGGCATACAATTAACTCCATTGTTTAGGATCAAATATAGAAAAATGTTTTCACTAGGTTTCAAATGGAAATATCAAAGTACATATTGAGTACTTCTGCAGTATTAACAAAGACAGCAAAATTAGACTTACTGAAGTCTTGTGCTAATGCCAAAAACATAAAAAGGTATGTAGGAAGCAAGTGCTTAAAAGCAAGGTATCTCTCTCAGGAGTAAAGTGCACAGTCCTGCATAGGAAGCGGACGTGTTCTGTTAATCACTGGAGAAATTCAAGAGTGCTAGAGGGGAATTCAAAACCCTCTCCTTACTGTAGGTAAGAATACCTAAATCAGCTAAGAGGCATCACCTCAGTGAGGCGTATCGAATATCTCCCTCCCAAAGACAGGTATTTAACCGTCGCTTTCGGTCCCTGTAGAACGGTGATTCAGAATCTGAAAAGTCCTGCAGTTAGAGCTATGTCTGGGAACAGAGAAGTGGCTAGCGTGTTTGAAAAGGAGGAAGAGGAGACGAAGGTAGTCCCACTACTCGCTCAACAGTGCCACCGTTGGGACAGTTGCTCAAGAAGCAGGAAATGTGGGCTTCTACTACTCACCAGCCTGAAGTGATTTACTCGGGGCCCTGGAAGACCCAGAGCTCCTCTAAGAACGTGAAGCAGTCTGAGGTAGAAGAAAGGTGCTAGATACTCAACTGCAACCAACTGTGGTGCCACCACGTAGGAACAGATCTTCAGGTAGCTAAGTTTTCAAAGCAATGTCCAAGTAGATACTGCCTTTAAAGTACCTCAGTAGCTTCCAAACACATGGACCTTAGAAGTACGTACAGTCCTTGGGTCTACTTCACAGGGTGAGGCGTTCAGCTTCTGTGCTCAAAAGAGAAGGACTGTAACATCTTCCAGGGTTTATTTGAACTCAATGCTTCAAAGCTTTCCTTTGCAATTACAAGTCCTAAAAACTTACTCTTTTGAAAAATTTGCATTTTTATTAGTTACAAGATTACAAGTTCAGGGCCCAAGACAGCAATGTTTCCAGCTCTAGTAACTGTAAGAGTATTAAGTTGTACCTGTAAAACTGGCAGTTGGTCTGGGGCATGTACATATTTCCATCTTGCTGAATGCTACTGTACAGTGAACATCTTGACTTTTCAAGCAGCGCACTCCTTGTTCCAGTCTCCCACAGCCATCAGCCGTTGTCATCTCAACAGCTTGTTCCAGCACGTACGGTTTCCTAACCACAGCGGAAGCTCCCTCAGCCATCCAGCTAGTGGTAGTAACTTTGCCATCAGCACAGAGCTACACTTCATATGTTTAACACACATTTTCAGTCACATTGAATCTGTTATTGGCTGAAACCATTTCCCTGCACTTCCACATCCAGCTCACAAAATGCTCTTGGGGCTGGTTTGCTCTTTCTGTCCCTTGATTTCTTGGTCAAGAGAGCTAAAGCACCCTCTTCCCCAGCTGCAGTGATAAGAGAGAGAAACCCCCTAAGTGCAGACTGTACAAGGGGACTCCTTTCAAGAGTCAGTAAATAGGGGTCTCTAAAATACAATTCAGTGTACATCCTTACCCTTGAACCTCCATAATTAGACTACAACAACTGAACAAATATATGCCAACATTTTTCTTTGGTTTTGGTTTTCTACACTAAATTCTATGGCTTCTCAAGCTCTTAACATAGGTCAGCTAGTGAGAAACTACATAGCAATGAAATGCCTTCATTTGATTGTCTTTTGCAAGAATGTAATTTCTCTACAAAATTCTAGGTTTTCACAGTGGTTTTAATAGTCAATACACAGGATTGCCATGTACAATAAAAAAGAGGTTAAATACTTGTCTTGTGCTACTTAAAATAATAAAAAGCAATCAAGCTCAGCTTCAAACGTCTAACGGCCGTTATAGTTTGGACACAGAGTGATAGATTAGGAGGGGCTGAGAAAATTATATAGACTCTAACCACCATTCTCTGACCCAGCTCTGTCATAAAAATTATTTTACGATACCAAAGTATTCAAAAGATTAGAAATGAAATGGAACTGAGAGGTATGAGCAGAGGTCCAAAAGCAAATTTTCAGAGCAGAGGTAATAGCCAAACTTGGCTTCCCAGCATCCCTTTTTTGAGAAATTGGACAAATATTATGCTGAAGTATCAAGCCCTAGGCATGACCTAGGGCCCAAATGTCTGTTCTCTCCCCAGCCCCCATACTCAGCAAGTGCCATTTTATGAAAACTGCCAGTCTGATGCATTTTCATTCCATTTGGTGGATTCTTAACCAGAACCCATGAGCATACAAGCTCCCACATTTCGGCTACTTTGAAATAAGATATATATTTCTGAGCAGAAGACTCATTCTCCTGTATTACAACATAAGATAACCTGAAACAAAGTATATAGCCCCAGATTCTTCTGCCAAACTATTCGCATTTCATTCATTAAGGAGAGGGTTTACCCCAGCTAATTTTAGGAGCCTTCAAATAAGGAATTAGGAGCCTTCCAAAACAAGGAATTCTTACCAAAGGGCACTGTGAATGCAAAAATTTACATGGGGAGACTACAGAAATTCACAGAAGAGGAATCCGAAGGTTAATAAATTCCATCTAAATCAGAGTTCACATTTGGTTCAGTCAGTCTGAATTGGAAATACATCTGGGAGGGTCTCGGGGCAGGCACGTATGCTATTTCCCTGTATTCTTACTTTCTTCCAGGATCTATTTATGACACTTTTGGATGCAGGATCGTGTGTCACCCACACACAATAAAGATGTTCTTATGTATAGACATTGATGGCTGACCTAGGGATGCAATACACTCCAAAGAGAAAGGACGGGGCACGATTCGCCTCACCTCCACTTTAAAAGGACATGAGCTGTGCCTGTCTGCCTACAAAGGCAGCCTAGTGTGACTGGCTCGGATACAGATCTCTGCATATATTCAAACGAACTCACTGTGACAACATTCATTGCAGGGAACAATAAACAGAACTTAAAAACAGATTTCAGACACTGCATTCAGTTTTCCCTTTTTCTAAGCAATTGAAAAAGATGACTCTTTTGCAGTGCTAGAGCATTGCAATGCTTGCATCATCCTACTGAAACAGCTGTAGATATCCGATTAAAGTTGTTGAACATCTTTCTCGGCTGCAGTTCCAGTTGAAAGGGGAACCCTTGCTACCTTCCTACAGGCTAACACTTTACCCCAGTCCTCCCCATGCCATCCTCTCAGCTGTACTGGTACACTGTACCAGCAAGTACAACTGTCCTTGCAAGACTTCATGCTAAATCAGATCAATTATCCAATCTGTATTAAAAAGACTTTTTTGTTAATTAATTTTTTTAAACAAGGAAGAGTTCCTCAATCCCCTTTACCAGGAAGATGGAGCCCAGTTGTACCAGGGCATTTAAGGGAGCAGCAAGAAGGTGGGGTTGCTGAAGCCAACGTTGCTTCCAAAAGAAACGCTTGTCAGAGAACAGCCTCCACGATGTGTGTAAAGGCAGGTGAGATGAACTCAATGTCTGACGCTGATTGTTTGCTTACATACACAGTGCAGAGCAAAACAGCAGCACTATCATCGTATTTTAACAATTAGCAACAAAAAAGGGAACAAAATGGTAACTGCCTTACAATGTCACTCAAAGGGTAAAGATCTATCACCATGATGTGCAGACAATGCACATAAGGCCACATCTTCCTCCAACTCTTGCTATGCCAGCTGGATAGACCTCCTGCCTCCACCGGTTCTGGCTGTAAATCATCAGGTCTCTGGTCAGGCTCACCCTGCATGTACTGACTGAAATGGGCAAGGAAGCCATCATCTAATCATCTCAGCTAGTAGATCTGAAGGGGCAGCAATTCCTGTAGGCACAGATGAAGTTAGAACAGGACATATATCCCTGCCAAAGAGAAAGCAGGTTACATTCCCATGTAAAGGGATGAGAGAAAGACTCAACCACAGCAATCTTAAGATCATCTTATTCCAAATGTAATGGATCCACAAGAGACTTTTAGGTTTGTTTATACGATACAGCAGAGCAGGGTGTTCAAGAGCCCTGAAGAAGCTCTGAGGAGGCTGGTGCATCTACCTAGAGAAAGGTAGGACTATGGCAAGAAACTAACATCTCTTCCACAATCACCATACCTTCACTAGCAGCTAGCCGCACCCAGTCTGGTGGGTATAACTAATCTGGTCTCAAATAGTTCAAATAACCTTGCAGAAAGCTCCACACCATATTAATTTATGAGTGGTGGCTTCACTCCTCTAACATGAAACAGGTGTCTTCACACAGACATTGCTATTGCTGTCTCTGGCATGACAAAGCATAGATTTAAGCAGAGCTGTGTGTCCGAAGTCATGACACCTATACCACTTTAACGTCATTTAAGCATCGTGATCAACGTGAATCGCATTTTACTCACTGCCTCTTAATCCAAAGGGGAAACATTTTTGTTGGCACAATTTGTGAAATAGTTTACATTTTCTTTATAAAACACAGGTCTATCATTGATTACACACACTCTAACGTCACTGTTGTGAAAGAGACATTCATTTTCTCTAACGTCATCATAAGCAAAACCTGACCTCTCACACTCATTGCACAAGCATTCTGAAACTCATCCCAACCTTATTTTCCTTCCTGAATTCATTATCTTTGGTAACTGCTTTGTCTGTACTTCAGTGACAGTGTGATACAGCAAAATCCCACAGAGTACTATGGGACGCATATTTTGCAATCACTCAGCACTGGTTTAAATGCTCCGTTCGCTACAATACTCTACAAATAGTAAAACCAACTAAATTTCGAATGGAAAAAAACATCTTTTTGTCTTTTTCTTTAAATGCTGGCTCTCAGGTCTGAAATATTTCCCAGGTCTGAGAAATAGTGTGCCTGGGTCTCGGGACATCTCTTCACTGCCTACTGCTTGCAGAGCCCTGGCAACCTTTGTCTGCCATGTAACTCACACCTTATCAATCCAGTGAACATTTGCTCCACAGACCAATATGACATATTCTCTCTCGGTCTGAAGGAGTCAAGAGAATGTCTGCAGATAAGCAGCAGTGAGGAGTACGCAGCTGCAGGAGTCAGCTCCGCAGCCTCCATAATTCAACACTCGCAGCATCCCCATCAGAGATGCTTGCCCAGGATGCAGCTCTCGCACAGTAAAGCATTGGTGACCAGCAGTTTGGTAACTACTGTGCTAGATTATTAACACCACAGTTCTCTGGAGCACAGCATTATCAAAAATACAAGGAGGATGTAAATCTGTTTTCTGACTCAAAACTGCCACGCTGTCATAATCTCTCGGAGAGGTGCCTTTAACTCTAATGGGATCAACAATATATGCTTGTGGAGGGGGATGGACGTGCAGTCTTGGCAACCCCACCTGAAATCAGGTTGTTTCTATGGTTTGTATTTTACAGTTGTCCCTGGGCAAAGGTCATATACAGCTGTAGAGAGCTGACCGGAATATATGGAGTTAGTATTTCCTATTTCTGTATAAAATGTGTTATGTCACTAATTTTCAGGTCTGCTGTAAAGAAACAAATAAAGTTCAAAGTCTAAAGCCAATCTAATCAAGATATTCAACAAAAATGCTAATTAAACTGCCTTAACCAGGAGAGGGGGCAGAAATTCCTTGCGCCCCAGAAGCAGCACTTGGTGTCCCAGTACCAACGCACAAGGATGGGTCATTCCACTTTGAGATGGAGAGTAGTTACCAGAGTTCCTGTTTTGAAAGAATCTGCAAACCACTTTACAGAAAGGATCTGGGAAGCTGTAGCTCTACAAACCTTCCTGGGCACGTCTCCCAGGGTGTGCTGAGCCCACTAACTCAACACCCTTGCTAGCCGAGATTCCGGATCAATGAAGAGAGAAACCTAGTATCATATATAAGCTTAATAATGCATGTTGGGGTGGGAGGTTAGCTTGTAATACAGGCCCAGGATCATAAATCTGTGCACTTCAGCACTTCATCATCCTACAAAGCATCTGGTAGTAAAGTTGACTTAGAGAAATCTGGCCTGCCGCTTCTTTGGACATGGTTATCTATTATTCAGGAGCAGGCTTTCAAGCTACTAATCCATCTGGTACACATACTGCGTATGTGACTCTTGTTACAGGTCCTCCTCTTCACCAGCCACAGAGCTCTGTCCCTTGGGGCTACCCTTATGTGTGGAGTTTGCCTCAGCATCCAAAGGGAAGGAGAAGCAGTTTCATCTCCCCTATTCACACGAGGGCTGCATCTACCCTTGTACAAGTCATGTAGGCGCAGTGACCATCTTTTTCAGTTGCAGTAAAAGCTGGTAACGGTAAATTCGTTTTTTGGACTGTTCTCTCTCAGATGACTCCTTGAACTAGTACTTACGATGATGCTTTTCTTGGGCATCTCTCTTGCAGCTCAAAGATACTTGTTTCTCCAAACCAGTCTACTCCACACAACCACTCAATTCTTTGAATTACTTAATAAAGACCAAGTAAGCCTGTTGGTGCAGGGGTATTTTGCCAATACAGTGTAGTAGGACCTGTAAATGACTCTTACACCACTGAGGAAAGTTGTTCTTTCTGTCAACGCTCTACAAGCATTGCCATGAACTAATATCAATACAAGGAAAACTTTCCAGAAGAAACATATATATACACACCAGGGACTTCTGCCAAAGCAGGTCATGGATTCACATCTTTTCACATTTTTGATGAACAAAACCATGATGCATTCAGGTCTCCACCACAGACCTGACGTTCCCGACCCTTGTACAACAGCAAGAATACCATGTTTATCTCTAACGTGCGTCGGAAGAACCCCGTGGCATCTAGGCAAGCTTTGCAAAATCCTCCTCAAGCAAAATCTCTGACTGTGGGGAATCAAGCTCCAGAGTTTTAAACAGTTTGTACTGATCACTGCCAGCCAAATCAAAAGCCTGAACTTACTGTATTTTCAGTCATGTGGGAACCAATAAATGCTGAATCCCAGCTTATCATATTTTTAACCTCAAATATAAAGCAGAAGACTCCTCTCAAAGTTATTTGACATTCATCCCAAAAAGCATACAATTAGTAGGCGAAACACCTTAAGGAACTAAGATAAGGACAATGTCCAAGATAAGGACAAACCACCAAGAAGTCAGTTAAAGACTTCCAGTTACTTCAATAGGTTTGGGATCAACATAGTCTTTTTCCTATTACATTTCTACTACTATAAGTTTTCTACTACTTCTGTTTAGTACATGAAATGTAACTACAAAAGATCTTTTTTTTTTAATACTATTTGTTTAGTTACCTCCCCTTCAACCATAAGACTGGAGACACTTCACTTGATTCTTGTCTCAGGTTAATTTTACAGTGGTGGAAGGCCTGCTTTCAACAGAATTAATTCCAGTTTACCACAGCATAGGTAAAGGCTGGAAATTAATTTTGTTTGATGACTAAAAATTCTTACAACAGCTATGGTATGGAAGCCAATCTGAATTTTAACCACACAGCATGTCCTTCGTCTTTAATAAAATCTTTGGTCCATGTTCACCTCAACTAGTTTTCAATGTTCAAATTTGACCTCCAGACCTACCTAACCAACTATGCTCCTCTCTGTCCGTCCCCATCACTGGAGGAAGACAGATCTCACGCTCTGGAGATGTCTCTGTTTTTCACCTAGTCCCTGATTTCAAGCCTGAAGTTTAAGATGGCTTAAACAAAGTAGTATGAACCTCATCTTGAAAGCACTTATAGCATGTTTAACACACAGAAACAGAGACATATATAGTAGCTAAAGAAGATGTGACCTGAAAGTTGAAATATGAAGAGTATCATGACATTCAAGTTGGATCCAAGTGACAGCTATACCGATGTATATTATCCATGCTGCACTGCACTGCAGCGTGTGGATGTGTTGGAACTAGGCTGTTTGGCATGCCTCTGCGCGGTGTAGACAGGTTGTATGCATTGACAGGATCAACTCTTAGGGTCTGCTTATGTTTTGGTAACACAACAAGGAGGGGTGAGGTCTTCTGTGTGCCTGTATGTGCTCTGTATACAAGCGTACCCTTCGAACTGAGAGGCTTTTATCTTGTCAGCAATCTGCTTTCTACATAGCAGAAAATTACAGGTCTTGTGTATTTTCTTAACTTCAATCTGAGAGGGAGGCCTGTTTTCAAAACCAGTTAACCTAATAGGGCTTTTTTGTGCAGAAATAAATCTCTCTAATCTCTTGCAACTGCACATTATACGTCTCCAGTTCAATCAGCCAAAAGCAGTTTTAAAACCCCAATGATAGCAGTGCATCCACTCCTTTGGAAATGCTGTTTTCATCCCTTAGAGAACAACAGCTGCTTTGTGATCTCTTGAGTCTTTGCGTCTTTGTACTGGTAGGTCTAAGATCGTCAACACCATCGTATTTATCTTCCTGTGCATTCAGTACAGAAGCTGAGTCATTGCAATCACAGCAGTCCCACAGAACTCTGCTGGACAGCCTCCCCTTCTGCAGCTTTGGTCTCAGGAGTTGAATAAAAGACTGGAGGAGATAGTAGTAAAACTGCCGTTCCAGAAAAAGAAATTAAAATAAGGTCACATCAACTAAAATTCTTCACAAATATGTAATAATTAGGGCAAACATTCAACCACAGTGTAAACAATTTTTTTAAAAAAAAAAAAAATGTTGAAAGGATTATTTTAGGGAATAAACCAGATTTTTTTATATAGATTTCAAGAAGGGCTCAGCTGTCATTCACAAAATGGAGGAAGATGAAAGGCGCCTTTCACTCTAAGTTCAGCTTAGGGGGTTCCTCTAGGTTAAGCAAGGCCGCTTAACCCTTCTCTGCTTGATTTAAAGAACAGGTATTAGTTCAACTCCCCTCTCAGATCAGAGCTCAGCTACTACACATGGTGCTCTCATGCTCTTCTGCTAAAGATGTCCTATTCCTTTAGTCTACCCATTGGACTAGAAGTAAAACAAAAAAAGACTATTATCTAGTGGTTAGTGCACTACTTCAGAGAAAGTAGCTGGGGTTTTGATCCAGTTAATAAAAGAGAACTTCATTTCCACATGCCACGCAGGATATATAACAGTTCTTCTAAGTGGACATGTACTATACTGCTAAGCAGATATGCTAGCAACAATTTGAATCAAAGATGTAATTTTTTGCTCAGGAGAACAAGTGACTCCAGGAAAAAAAAAGCTAATTACATTTCCTAAATTTGAAATTTCTGGTAGCACACCTAATTCTTTTTTCTTTTGTACATTAACATCTGCAACAGAGGTAAGCATAACGGTGAGGAACCTGTTCTGTAAATAACACTCATAGAAGGACAATTTCCATCCTTCTCTTAACAGTATAGGATAATTACATACCAAGTGGAATCCAAATATATGTGTCTGTTAGGATATAACTTTCTTGATCATTTATCATAACTCAGAAAAAGATTGAATAATTCAAACGTTAACCCTAAACTGCATTTTTTCTAACCTTACCAGTTAGTCCTGAATTTCCCCTACATCCAAGAAACACCCATAAACACATTATCATTTCCCCTACAACTCTATCTTCACTCACAGGTTAAACCTCTGGCAAGAGGGTTTTGCAAGGGAGCTTCTCTGTCCACAGTTTCTGACTCTGACACCCTGTTCCAAGATGCCACACTCATTTTTCTTTGCGCAAGTACGCTTGCTGCCTATATTGAATCAGACTGGAAAAGCTAAACGTTAGGCTGAAATTGAGGTCAAAAGCAGCACTTACCCTTCAGGACCCCTGTGGCTTTTTGGATTAATATAGCAGGTGTCACAGTTATGTGCTTATTATGAGAAAGTGTTAATACTGTTACCCAAAGCAGAGAAAAGATATAAAACCCCTCAAAAATAAAAGATATTGTAAAATAGGCTTTTCATACTTCTAAAACACCGAACGGGGAAAAAAATCATAAAAGTTTAGGATTAAGAAAAGTTCTGATAGAGGTTTAAGTGACTGCCAAATATAATAAAGTATTCAGAATCCACATCCTTGTTAGAATTAAGGTTCAACACCAACCCAGAGTCACATTAAGGAGCACTAACCAGATAGTTATTTCTAGAAAAATGGGTAAAATGACATATAGCTGTTTGATACAAACACCATTACCATTATCATTACTGTAATGTGGGTCAGGGCTTCTGCAAAGACAATTTTTAGCCTAGAGAGACTAGTCTCTTCAGACACCCTAGAGAAAGACTGACTCCTCTTGGCAGTAACTCAGAGCACGTTCCTAAATTAAAGCTCCTCTGGGGTGATTTCAGACACCTCCAGAGAGACTCCCTAAGTAAACTCTGCCTTGTGAGTACCTCCCAGAGGTACCTACACTGCAGCGAGAACTACACAAGCATTTAACAAAGAGGCAATCCTTGCTCCTCGCAAACAAGCAACACAGGTATAAGCTGACAGATAAGGAGAGAGGAGTATAACATTATCAACCAAGAGTTCAGTACAAGAGGGAAAGCATGAGAACAGCACAAAGCACAAGAGTCAAAGCACAAAAGTTGCAGAAGCACCACCAATACAATTATTATGCTGCTGCAACATCCTTCTGCCCAAATCTTACTTTTCAGGATAAAAGGCACTCTACAGTATCTTTTAAGCATTTCCACCAACAAAAGCAGTCACGTCCACAGTAAGCAGAAATGGGCTTGGACAACAAGGTTTGAGGTGTTTCTTCAAGCTATTCCTTAAAAACCATTTGTTTCTTCCAAGTAGTTATCTCAGATTTATCAGCACGCACACAGGCCAAAAATAACAAAATGTTTTTTGGACTAAGTCCAAAACTACAAGACCATATGTGCATACTTACAAACTGAAATTTGTTTTTTTATTTATAAATAAAGATCCATTTGTGATTACAGTAAAGTATTTCACATCCAGTGTTTCAAAAGGCGTTAGGAAACAACCATGAGGCACTCTTAACGTCGGCTATATGACTGCAACACATGAAGCAGAAATGACAAAAAAGAAAACTGGTGACACTATGGAGGAATAGGCTGAAGCAACGATTCCCTCCATCACTCCATCTTGTCCTATTTTGTGCTGGCCTACAAATCGCTCTCTCCCCTGCCTTTCCTATGGGTTGGGGAGAGCAACAAAGAATGTTGAGAAGGTTTGCCAGTGTTTCACACAGCTGCTTGAGGGACATGGTGGACTTCTAGGAAGAAAGGACCTTAAGATGTTAGAATGCTGAGCCCAGTCCTCTGCATTTGCAGGCAACAACACAACAGATGACTAAGTTGCTATCACCCACACGCTACAGGTCACAAAATCCTTCCCTGCACCCATAACAGACTTAAGACATGTTATGAAGAAAAATTGCCTGAAGCCAAAAGTCACAAATACATCAAGTGCCAAATAACTTTAAAATTAAAAAAAGAAGATACGCTACCAGTCATGCAAATTCTTAAGACTTAATGCTCAACCCTACTCTTTTACCACAGTACCTTGAGCCCAATGAAATTGGAATTACATTATATGAACCACTCCTGAAAGATAAAACAAATGACAGCCCCTAGCCCTAACAACTTACTTTCATTTCTGATACAAATCTTCACGTGGCTTTCAAGTGATTTTAAAAGAAGTGGCAAGCAGTTAATGCTACTTAAAGTCTGTTCATGTGCTAAGATATGCAAGTGCAAGTTATCTTGCATGACTTATTTTCTTGTTTGCTGATAACTTTTCAATGACATGATAGCATCAATATAAAGCGCATATGGAATTTCTTCATATGTAAAAAGGAATTCTAAACAGAAAAGACAAAATAATGAATAGATATTGCTGTATGACACATGAAAAACCGTGAGAGCCATATGCCAACATGCTAATAATTTAAAAGCTGTAGCCTGAAGCTACATCCAGAATTAATTAGAAAAGAATTAGAACAAATTTTCTTTCCAAAACTTTTAACGTACATCCATCAAATTAACAGGTTACATATTAAAGTCACCTGCAATGTTAATACATGTATCATCGAAAAGATTAATTTCATTACCGATAAAAACAATGTTTATTAAAAAATTTAACACACTAACACATAGATCTCTAAGCAGAAAAAGAAATCAACCTTCTCTCATAGGATTGTTTCAGGCATTCATCACTATACCAGACCTTTCCTCTGAGGGTCTACAATGTCCACAAGTAAGTTTTGCATCTAAGCTCTGATTACAGTCAATGCAGATCTACAGCTCAATTCAGCTGCCTGCACGGAGACATCTCGTGCCATTTAGACAACCGGTCAGGGCATTTCAAAGGCATCGGTGCCGTGTATATGGACAACCAAACCTAGCTTGTCTTTCTGTTAGCTGTAACGGGAATTTAAATTCCATTTGTGTGAAGGTATGCCAGGAGATGGCTTCTCCTCCTTGGCCAGAGGTGAAGGTAACTGGACACAACAAGAGGAACTACAGGACCGGACACGAGACGTTGTTCAACATAGCAAGGAGCAGGCTGTGAAGCTGCCAAAAGTGACCAACAGCACCACAAGGGATGGCTGGGTCTCTCAGGGGGTTGAGGAGGGTTCCATGAGAAACAGCTGAACATCACAGGCAGCTGAAGGGGAGCATCAGGGACCTTTGGGGGCAAGGTCAGCAGTGCCTCGGTAACCCCATCCATAATACCATGTAAAACTGAGATGACTTCAGTAAGGGCACCAGAAATACCAAATCTGGGTACAGTTGTAGCAAAACCGGGAAAAATGGGCAAAAGGAATTAGGGACAGGTTGCTTACTCAGGAGGAGACACGGACCAAGAAAGGGGGGAAATCACATTGAATGGGTAAGGAATATGCATGGGAAATTAAGAGAAGAGGGATGAGAGGTACTGGCCATGTGGAAACAAGCTGCTGGTCAGCCCACTGATCTGAGCCAGCCCTGTGCCTGATCAGTCTTTTTCTACTTCTTACTGAACTCTTCTCCTAACTATTTCTCTGTGCAAAGGGTGTCCCCTGTGCCATGTGTATGAGAGAGATTCCAGCAAACTTCAAACCACGCTAGCCAGCGAGCAGGACATGAAGTCTGGGAACCTGCTATCAAGCAACTACAGGTCTACAGGCCTGACACTGGAGGGACTTTCGGTCTAGGACAGCTAACAGAGAGGTCTGTATGAGTATGCAGGTGAGATGCCAGCAAACAGCAAGTCAGACTAGCCAGCGGATAGGACTGGAAGCTTAGGGGCTGGATACCACAGGGACAACAGGTCTATGGGTCAGCTACCAGAGAGTGGGGGTCTGGGGTCTGACACTTGAGGGACTGTAGGTCTGGGCAGATACATGGAGTGTGCATGTACGAGTGTGGGTGCGAGATCTGCCAGCAAGGCTCAGCCTTACAACCGGCTGGACCCGGGAATAGGGAAGTGCAGCAGCTTCACATCTAGTGGACCGGAGAGGAGGAGTCTCCTGGGTCTGAGACTCCAACAACTTCAGCTCTGGAGAAATGGATCGGTGCACTCCCTTGAGTTCTTGAAGTCCACCAGATCTGGCCGCTCTAAACATTCCTTATATGTTTAGACAGCTTCATTTAAATACCTAGAGTCCAGAGCAGAGCCCACTCTTTAGCACAAAACAGCAGAGACATAATTCAGTTGTCTAAAACCAGAATGTTATGACATTTGAGGTGCTCCAGCAGTTCAGACAAGCGAGGTGGTATCACACCCATCTGCCCCATCTGTATATCTCAAGGACCCAAGAGCATGTCAAATTACACTTAGCACCTTTGTTAAGATAAATGAATCGTGGCCAAAGTGACTGTGCTATTAAATTAGGTATACCAGACACACGCCTAAAATTAGGTGGAATAAATCTGGGCCATATCATGTTCTATGAATTCACATAATAAATGCCTGAGACCCAAGGACAAGGTACTTACAGTCAGATAGAACAGAAAACAACTCCATGTCTGGCTCTGGTAACTGAGACACAAAAAATCTTTCCAGGAGAGATTCAATCACCCACATTTTCTTCTGTGATTCAAATGCAACACAAAGCGATACCCCATGTATCTCATTTAAGACCAGCAGACACATACTACAGCACTTACACCAACTACTTCACCAGTATGGACTCTGGCACAAAACTGTTGTGTCTATCACAGAAAGATTCAGATCAGCTACTAGTATGTGAAAACACACAAAAAAACCCTCAAGCGTCCTGTTTATCCCCATTCTGGAGAATGAACATCTAAACAAATGATTATGAGCAAGGTCTGAAGTGCCGTGACTGAAGAAATAGGAGACAATGAGAAACCACCTCTGAATGAAAGGCATCAGGGCTATTCCTGCAAAATGCAGAGGGTATTCAAGACTTGTTAAAAGTATGAAGGAATATTGTCATCTAATTCCTTCCAGTGTTAAGTACTACCCAAGTTTTTTTTTTCTAATTAGCAAAGAGAAGTTAGTATCTCCAGATTCAGTTCAGACAATCACTTAAGAATGGAGTGAAACAGGTTGGATGAAGCCCTTTGGCTTCTTCAGAGTCAACAGACAGCTATTTTTTTCCAGGTGTCTAACTTTAGTAGTTCAAGTTAGATTAAATTAATCATAACTTTTAATACTAACAATTACAAGAGCTCTCTAGCTACTCATGCTTACCCTACTTAGTCAAAAACAATCTGTCCTCCAGCAGCTGCAGACAAAACTAAGCGAGAAGATAAATTAACTGATCTTCTCTCCTATGCAGCAGACGATACAACTCATCAACTCTTTTAGTGGAATTTATCTGACTACATGAGGACATCTTCAAAGTCAGCCACCTCTACATCTATAGTAACCATTTTAGAAATCTGCACTTCCAGGTACAAGTCATCTCATCCTGAATTAATATAGCACAGGTAGCAAGATCAATATTGGTACTACATAATAAAGATAAATCAATACAAAAGAAGCTGGCTTTCTTTCCAAAGGTGGGCAAACTTATTTGTTCCAAGTGAGAACGCATTTGCAATGCCCCTCTGCAGCAGGGGGGCACACAGGGTTGAGTATGTTCAGCCATCAGCTGTACTTCCACGCTTCTGCTTTCAAGAAAAAGCTATCCCAAAACAGCGTTACCATACAGATTTCTCTGGTGTTACAAGGGGGGGGGGTACAATCTCAGCTCAACTAGATGGGTAGAATCAGTTTTCTGGTACTTTATATTGTAGAAGTAGTAATGGTGGTCCAAATTCACCTCGTGTCTTGGTTTACATGACTTTTTGATTGTGGTAAAACAATGAAAGAAATAAAACAATAAATAAAATGAATAAAACAACAAAATAAATAAATAGTGCCTAAGCTATCAGCTCAATGTCACTTTAAAATCAATTATTACCCCGTATCAGTTTTCTGTAACATCTCATAGCCAGATACTTCAATCACAAAATAAAATATTCAAGAACATGAAGTTTACTTTGTGACTTATTTTCTTATGATTCTTTAAAACTAGTAAAAATGTAGTCTTAAAACTGCTGCAAATGCTTTTCAAAGCAAGAATTACCTAGGTTTCAGCTTTTTCTTTTTGCTGAGAAAAATGATTTTTAGTCTTGCAGGCAGACTTATACTATTCTCCCTCAGTCTTCTCAGAAGCGTGAAGTTTTTAATTAAGTATTCAATTACAGTGTTTGATCAAGCCACATTCAAAGACTTTAAGAATGGCTTAGTAACCCCCCAAAAAGTGAATATTCCACAAGAAAACATTTTCTGTCATTATAAGTTTTACAAATATATCCCATCTAGAAGTAAAATTAAGAAAATAATATTTTAGGGGAGGTTCATGAGAGAAAACTATATAAAAGACTTGGGAATTTTTTTTTATAAACTCCTATGTCTCTATCATTCACACTAACTTATCCTCTGCCTTGCAACATAAAAAAGATCAAGCAAATCTGTGCATGCCCAGGCCTCACAAGTATTCAGATTAGAGCTTACCGACTACATTTCATTACCGGGTAGAGTCAAAAAAATTTTATCGTATTACAAGAACTCTTGCACGATCCCTAGGTAAAAGCAAATTACTGGTATAAATGTTGTATTTCCACAAAATATGAACATATCTATGCCGGATGTGGAACACTTGGTAAAGCAAGTGCAGATAATCAACTTCCTTCTAATATATTAAAGTGCAACGTTAGCTGCCAAGGAGAAAGACTCCGTGGCATATTTACAGGACTGTGGACTATATCCCAGAAGTAACCAACAAAAAGATAATTAGGGGTCATGGCATAAAACAGTCTGAACAAAAGCTTCCCAAAATATGCAATGCTATGAAGACAAGAACTAAAGTCCTCCCTGAAAGTGAAAATACAAAAATAAACAACATTTTAGTAAAGAAGCAGCGCTATCTGTATATACCACATGGGGGAGGCTCGTCTACATTCTGAAATGTTATTTCCAGCTCTCTTCTGCAGCATCAAAAATAGGCAGTGAAAGAAAGTCAGCATGTAAGACAAAAGCTGTAACAATAATTTGGGGACTAGCAAACAATGAGCAAGACACAGACTATCTGGAGCAAAAATGAAATTACACCTTCCAGAACAGCCCAGTTTTGAAAAGATCCTCTTTTCCATAGAAAAAAAAAATCTTCAGAGGATAAGCTTTCAAGCGCCCCCAGCTCCATTAATAAAACCTAGCTCCCTTTTTAATTTCTATCCAGGAAAGTAGTTGTGTACTTTGGAAACAAAACCAGTTATTAGCACTCTGCTGGATAACACTAATTGTGCCCGTATTTTCAGCGTAACTGTCAAGGTTGATGCTACTACTGTTGCTTTTAGACACATGCTGCATTACAGACTTTGAGCCTACATTGCAAGCATAAATTATTCTTATTTTAAGTAAGCCTACTGAAATCCTCAAGTAAAATTTGATCGTGTTTCTAGCTGTTTAGCCACTCATGATGAGCTGATAATCCCAGCTCAGCAGCTAGCGTGGACTAATAGAACACTTATATTCTAAAACGGGATGGGAATCTTCTCAACTGAGGTAAGATCCAACACCACCTCTCTACCAACCTTTACATAGACTTCAGAATTCAGCATCTTCTTGTAAATATCATGACAACCAGAAATCAATTCTAAGAAAATATTTAATTATGAGTTGTACCACAATCAATCCCCAAATATGAAATGAAGTTCTTAAATAGTATGCATATTATAACTCAATAAAAAGTAGAAGTCATATCTAAGAGCCATA
Organism: Fulmarus glacialis; assembly: GCF_000690835.1. Classification (NCBI taxonomy): domain Eukaryota; kingdom Metazoa; phylum Chordata; class Aves; order Procellariiformes; family Procellariidae; genus Fulmarus; species Fulmarus glacialis. The sequence continues at coordinate 8,594 of NW_009206436.1, read as the reverse complement.
TTAAAAAGGCAAGGGATACCTGTGAAATGAATAAAAAGAAGATGCATTTGTTGCCATAAGGGTTTTCAACCACTTGTATCTTAAGATGTACTTGCAGAGTAGAAATGTTCCAGTGCTAGAGAGAAATCTTCTGATTGAAATGCAAGCACACGCTTCTAAGCAGAATATCAAAACCAAGTTTTTCCCAATTGAAATACACAAATCATCCTCAGCAGCTGTGTTAGAAAATCCAGTGATACCTGCATTTGCAAAATCTCTAAGAATTATGCAGCTGTTACAACAGGTTACGTCAAATAAATGAAATCTAATGGGAAATAACTCCTGTGCACGTATATGTGCGCTCTGAACGCTATGCTTGTACTGCAGCAGAAGACTGCTATGCATCCTGTCGTCCAAGATGTCACATTCCCTGAAAGGTGCTCAGATGCTGATAGGAGTTACTGTTGCTCATCACCTTTTAATATCAGAAATATATACCAAAAGGAACCAAATCAGTTGTGCCACTTTTCATTCCTTCTAGAGCTTTAGCAATGTTATTATTTATGATGGAAACAACAATGCAATCATCTGCAAGCTTCAGCATATTATCACTTGCTACCCCAAAAGCATTTTACATAAAACTTTAATCTCCATTACATGTGAAAAATAAGGATGAGAAAGATGTATCAAATCTTATTAATCCAGTCCCGAGTGCTAGAACATACATCTCTGATGTATCAATGGACAGCAAATAAACTTAAACCTATTTTAGAACAATAAAAAAATCCCACCCTGCACTGGATCCAGCTCAAGCATACAAAATAAAAGCTTTAGTCCATTTACAGTATTTTCTGTTTGCTTCTGCTGTTAACAGACTACAGTGTAGAAGTTCCCTATGACAGCAATTCTTAGTTGATGAGATGTATTTTATATCATAAAGATTCCAAACTAAATGACTTCACTATGAACCCTTGGGAAGGGGAAGTGAATTAGGAGAATGGGACAGAACCTGGCCTCTTTCTGTGTAAGCAAGTGTCACATCCAGGTAAAAACCTTCTGCCTGGGGCCCTACCAGCTCTAAGAGGTTTTTTTACAGGTAAAAAGAATATAGTACTGTCAAATTAAATCTTCCACACACACACACAGTTTTTCTTCTGGATATGCTATATGTTTCGACATCAGACCTAACTGACATGTGACATTGTGATCCAGCACAACAAAAGCTAAAATTTCACTGATGAGATTCTTCGGTTTTGTGAAATCATAAGCAATTGGAGAGAAACTACAATGGATCTGTTTCACAACATACCTTATCATCCACAGATGACATAACAGCATTCATCCTGAAGCACATTATTCATTTTAAGAAAGGAAGCAGAGTTTAATCTTAAGACTATAAATTACCGCAGCCAATTGCAAAACCTACAGACTTCTGTTGCCTACTCTTTTTAAGCACCTGAAGCAGCATTTCTGAATAAGAACTCATCTAAGCCAAACTCTGAATCTAGCCAATACTTCATACTCTCCAAGAAAGAGGAGTTTTCTGTCTGGAAGGCTGAATTGGATGAGATATGCTTTGAAGCCCTGCATAAAGGCTGAGCTCCTACAGACTGACTGCTTGCTAAGCCTCTTAACTCCTCAGTCTATCCACCCGCCTCCTCCAGAGCATTTTACAGAAGCGAAGCTATACACGGTATCTGCAGCCAGGGTGTCAATCAACACCACCTCATTGATCTCTGCACCAGCTAGGAAGTTTACACATTGCATCACTCTGCTCACTGGACTTAATACTGACATGTTCCCAACATCTCCAAGTACTACCAAGAAAATACAGAAGAAGGTCCACCACACTGTTAAGACTGTGACGTGGCCCTGTTGATCTGAATGCATCTAAGGAAAATTAAAAACCGAAGGGAGAGGGAACTGACCCTACAATAGACAGAGAACTGCTGTAAACAAAACAAACCAGAAAGGTTTCAAACAAAAGATGATTGAAAAAGAGCAAAAATAAAGAAGTGATCCAGGTCAGGCCATAGAGAAAAAACAACAATCAAATATTATCTCAACAGTAGAATTGCTCACGGAAAACAGGAACAATTCCAAGCAAAGATCTTATAGGAGGTTACATTTAACCTTCATCTTCCTTAAAGCTAGCATGCCTAATCCACAGAAACAGGGCTCGTAATAACCCTAGTTCATTATAAACTCGGTAAAAGCTTTACCTACATAGTGGTAGACCAGAGGAACGTTGAGAAGCTTGTCCATGTTCTCACTGTGGTTCACAGAAGAACCACCTGCTGGAGACCACCACTGTGCTTATACCCTTAAAGATTTATGCCAAGATGAAATCTTACTTCCACCATGAAATACTTAAAACGGTCATTTTCACTAGAAAAGAAACAGGCTGGTGAGCACAACAGGGTGAAAGGTAAACTAGCATCAGTTGAGTGATTCTCCAGCCTGAAAGACCAAGTAGTCATTGTGTTACTTCATTGCCTAGGATTGCTTTAGCAGAAGTGCCTCACAAGACCTTTAGCCTTGTTATGAGCTAACGCTGGGATATTTCAGACAACAAACAAATACTTTTATGAAAATAAGGATACAATGTAGTTTTTTGAATGAATGACCACAGATTTAAAAATCAGAGAAGAGAGCAGGAATTAGTCAAAAGTCAGAAAAACAGCCTGACAAAATTTTACTTCTTTTGGCTCACAGCTCTTCTCTCTGTGTGCGTTCATTCAGATACGCTGACTCTGCAGACAAAAATCAATTTTTACTGCTTTTTATTTCTATGCGTACTATAGTGCCTAAAGAGCTATGACAATCTAAGCTGGATTAATTTTTGGCTAATGCACCATGGACAAAATTACTAAGCGAATTCTACCTATAAGCCATTTCAGAAATCACAGATTGGTACATTACAAATGTTTTTTGACTACACATTTAATAACTCTCAAGCACAGTGTCACCATCGGCTCACTGCCAAACAGAAAAAGACACGACTAGATTTCAAAATCCCTCTAAAATGCCCTTTCAAGGCATATGGCTAAAGGGGGAAAACGCTGTTCAACTGACAAGTTCAAAGTTTGAAACTTTAATACCAGAAAAGACGACTCTTACTGAGTCACTTTTAAAATTAGGATAAAATTATGTATACATATTTATACACATATACTTACTGATAGAGTGGACTGCAAAACAAAACCCAGGAAAGTCAGATTACAGAAAGTTTGTTGTACTTTAAAACAGAATGATTAGATTCTTACAACAATCTCACACCTGGTTTCAAAACTGAAGAAGAAATAAATATTGTGAAACTAACTTCTACAAAGTTAGGGAAGAAATATGACATTTGCTTATTACATATTATTTGTAAAGGTATAGGTGATAAAAAGAAAATCTTCAGAAAAACGAGAGTTAATCAAGTCTAACTGAATTATTAATTAAAACAATTTTAGCATAGAATTGCTGCAGTAGAAACACAAGTCCATTCTGTCCTTGAACATACTGCTCCCATAATGAGTTTCGTACATGGCATATAATTTCTCAGAAACTTTCTACAGAGTCCAGGAAATTCATGAACCCACTACCATGAGCAGAACATATGGATCAAAACAACTCATTGTCAACATAACTCTATGTGACATACATCATTCACTGTGACTTCTGCACAGAGAGATTGAACTGATAACCATAGAGTGATTTAAATTTGAAACAATAAATTTGCCTTTCTAATGTCTTTATTGCCTATTAAATTTAAATAATACCTTGTAAGGGAAAAATAGGTCATGCATTCCTCTGGCTTGTTTCTACATTCACATTATGGACTTGATTCAGTTGCCCATGTCTAGGTGCACTGGCCCATCTCAGAGGCCCTTGGGAGGCCAAGATATCATCCAAAGGAATGGCAGATAGGGCACAGAACGTATGGAAGGTCTGTTTCCGTCCTGAGTGGAAGCTGGAGGTCAGCCAGGGTAACCGAGAACATCTCGAATGGCTTTACGTGGGGCAATCTCAATGGAGCCTCTACACTGGGATTCAGTGCCAAACTGGGACACCCTACACCACACAGATGTACCTTCAGGTGACCAGATGGGAGTTGAGTGCCAAGCACCCATTACTGTCAGTGGACTCGAGAGAGCTATTGACTTCATCCTAAGGCCAACACCTACACCTCGTCACCTGAGCAGCTCCCCTGATTCCTCTGACTCTATGGACAAAACTCCTATTGACTGCCAAGCGTGGACACCCAGCTCACACAACAGACGTCTAAACTCAGGTGTCCAAATCGTGAGCCAAATTCTACCCTAAAGCTAGGTGGGATGATTACCAACATAGGAACCAGTTTGGTCCATCTAACTTCAGGCAAACGAGCTCAACTGTGCATTGCTAGGACAATAACCATTGTAGGACCTTTTATAGTCAATGCAAAGAGACAGATGCCTTCAGAGACTTATTCAGCTAAATGCCCGATTTTGGATAAGACTAATCCACAACTACCCATATCCTCCAAAGCATATAGGTACCCGCTCAATCTCTCTTAATGACAGCTGTAGCTAGCTTACATACCATATGCTCACATTAGCTTTATATCTTTCTCCTGTCGTCTTCCTACGTTGTTCATTTGCATTTTCTTTCCTACTGAGTTACAAATCTTAAGATAGTATTTCCTACCTTAATCACTCTCTTCAACAACACTTACTACAATCTTAATGGGACTCTAAATGGTAAAAAAGTAAAAATAATGGTGGCTGATATTTATTTAGAACAAAATTCAGCACACCCAGATATAACTCTACAAGTTCACTGGCACCAAACAGGCATCAGATTGATCCCAGTACTTGAGGCTCCTGAGAGCCCAACAAAGCAGTGCTAGCAGTCAAGTTACAGCTCTTCTTGGTCTGTCCAATACTTAACAAAGTCCCGATACTACGTTAGATGTGGACAAATATGCCTTTAAAAATTTATAGCACCGTGATAATTTGGCTTTACAAAAAACCAAAAGCACTGTTTTTCAAAACTCAATAGAGATACCAATAGTAAAGTTAGCATCGAAGTTTTCTTGCCAAGAGGTCCACTATTTTAAGCAACGGATGAAAACTGCCAAGTTTAAAAATCACGAGTTATGCAGGGGAAGAAAAGGGTTATGAAGGAGAAGAACACTAAAAAATGCATGATCAGAAAAAAACCCCAAACAATTATCAGCATTTACGTAGTGGAGGAAGACTTGCGTACACAGGAAAAAAAGGCATGTCTGCCATTCACAAAGCTTGCTAAATTGTGAAAAACACAACACATGGGTGAAATGCCAGACCAAAAGTGCCAACTTACTAGTAAAGAAATTCAAAGAATAAGATTACCTTGTTCCAATCTAAAGCATAAGGAACGTTTTGCAGCCTCTATCTCAGGACTTGGATGATCCAGAACACGCCTGCACCACTGCAGAGGACTCAGTGATTTCTCTTGAGGAGCGAGAGTCTTGGTAGGCAAGACGTACAACCTTAACCAAAACACATGCAAATATCAGCAAGATATGCAATACTTACAAGTTTACTTCTGTATTCTCAATATCCTGCCCGCTAATAATGTATAACAGTGCAATGCCCTGCAATATGATATTCTAATAACAAAAGATATTATTGAAGTAGGAGAGTTTACACTAGTTTTCTTCTTCCCTCCTCAGAAAAGTAGGTGGCAAAATATGAACTCTACAGGTCTGGCATGTCAAAACAAAGTTCAAGGAGACTTCTCAAAAATCTTACATCTCATCATTACCACAGGCTGAATTTCAGCACTGCCCAAAGTTCAAATGCATTAGGAGCTGTACACACACCAAAGATGCTATCAGTTTTCCCTTTTATATTTATCTGTACTGGAGATTAGATAATTTCAGTATTTGATTTTACATTTAAATCACAATTTCACTGTTATTATTTCACAAGTCAGATTTTTAAAGATTAGAAAACATTTGCTGAGAAACAATGAAAATCCAATTTCAATATTGAATTCCAGCAGGAAAAAAAAAAGGCAAGAAAAGCTAGCGTATATGCGTTATTCTCAGACAAGAGTACGCAACTAATAAGACGGTCAAGCACATTAGGAAGCCAGGTATCAAAGCAGATTTCATGGGGAAATTCTTGAAGCCGGGATCTGCGTTGCTGCTGTTGCCCTTGAGGACACAAGCAAATGCCGGTTCACCTGGGAGAGCGCAGATCTCCCGGGAAAGGGAACTATTCTTGGCCGCCGGAGACTGCTCGCAGCTCCTTGGCCTGACCACTTCTGATCGACGGGGCTGCAGACAGTCAGAGGCAGATTCTCAGGCACCAGCAAAACACTCCACGGGCTGCAAAGGAATCTGGCCTGCACACAGGGGTGCAAAAGGCAAGAACGAAAAAAAAAGGATTGAGCTCCTCAGGGGACCGCTAACAGGTAGCAGCCTTTCACCTCCAGGGTTTTGGCTCAACAGCTACTCAAGTCCCCCGAGAGCAACTGTTCTCCAGTGTCTGCTCAATGGGGTTTTTTCCTGTGAAAACAATCAGCACTTTCTATCCATAAGGAATAAATATCCTTACTGCGACTGCTATCTGCCTTGGCAATCCCAGCCGAGATCAACTGTTGAATTTCTGAGGAGAGGACTCATTTCCCCTGACCTCCTGCGGTGCCTGGCTACACATTTAACAAATGATACTGAGAAAAACTAAAAGGAAAAAAAAAAAAAGAAAAAAGAAAAGCTTTCAGCTTTCTTGTTAACCTGCAAAGTGCTTCAAAAGCTAAACATCTGACTGATGAATTCTCAGTGATCAGACGTTTGTGTAAAAAGTCAAACAGCAAAAAGAGGTTTGACATGTCTGCAATGATGCTAATTCTACAGTTTTGTAACTGCAGTTAAAAAAAAAAAAGCAAAGGTATTTAAGGCCTAAAATTGCTAATCAACAACTAGAATATGCATTGGTCTTTGGCCTTCCAGACAGCAATTTGCTTTAAAGACTGACATCACAAAAAAGCCCCAAGCAGCTGGCATCACATAGCTGACCTTTCATGGACAATGACGGAGATTTAGCCTTGAACTAAAAACTTTCAACAGCTAAAACAACTCACTCTTAGTGGAATAAACTAGTTAACAAATCCCTGTTCCCAAATTCTTCCTGTGTACACGTGCGACACCAAGGTAAGTTTTGGCCTCCCAAAAAACCATTTAGGATTGCTTCCAGGGGGCAAATCAAACAGTAAATTTTACTAAGTTTTTTTACTAAGTTTTTTACTAAGGCACATAAAATAACGATGACTTTCTACCACCCTGAAATGTGAACAGGGAAAACATTTTGTTTAACAGACGGGATCAAACAAATTCGATGTTCCTTAATGTGAAGGAAAGTTAGGGGTTAGGACCGACGTAAAATTTGATTCAAGTGCGGATCGACAATCCTAACACAGCCCCGCGCAAACTAACGGTACACACAATGAAACAACACTGACAAAAATTTCCATACAATTTGCCGATGATTCTCAAAAGCTATTTTCTGAAACCGGAAACGTGGTATTATTTGTACCACGAAGTACACACAAAAAGCATTCAAGAAATATTTACAATATTTGGATTAATTTTTAAATCCTTTCTCTGATACCAAAAATAAGGATGTTTACATGTATCTCACTGCTGAGATAATACTGTACTTTATTCTCAGCTGACGCAAACATCAGCTCGATTTAAAAACTAACCGCATAAAAAAACTACATTGAAGCCTTGACAGATACTTAAAACAGTTATTTAAATATAGATAATATATATTTTATTACTGACACTTTAAAACAATTGAGCACCAATTAAGTTTAACGTGGTTACGCAGCCAATGATTTACACAGTATTCCAGCATTGTCCCTACCATGTTCGTCCACGTTGCTGAGCCAAGTTTTGAGGCACCAGACTCACTTATTTATAATTTCAGTCTAT
>NW_009206436.1:0-639 GCF_000690835.1 Fulmarus glacialis | reverse complement strand
GTTTTTAAGTAAGCGTAAGCATTCCTCTAGGTCGATTTTATTTTCTGCTTTATTCATTCACTATTCATTTCTGCTGTATTCAATTTACTAGCACCCAACCGTGCCTTTTGGAGCTACACGGGCGCTTAAGATACACAAGCAACCATTTAGATCAATGTCTAAAAGACAAAAGCCCTCCCAAATCCCTGAAGATGGGAGACATATTCTCCCTTTTAATTTTTAACTAACAACTCATTAATTTTTTAACATAACAATTGTATTTTTATAAATGTATTCTCTCCTCCACATGCCCTTTCCCCTAGAGTTGTTCATTTCAGAAAAAATCTAGTATTACATGCAAATACATTATCTGCTTCCTCTAGCAACATGTGAGAAAAAATACAAACCGCAGGAAGACACCTTTTCTTAGGAAAAACTGTGTGCTCTAAGCAACCAGGACACATAATCCAATTAAACGATCTTGGAGAATGGAGAATCAGCACTGAAGGGAGGGGGGGAAAAAAAAAAAAAAGGCAGATTTAAGTTTAAGCAGCAGGAGATGAAGTGGATCTGGGGGCTAACGCTAATCAGAGCCTGGAGAGCATCAGCGGGGCGAGCGCTGCGCGGGCTGCCAGCCCGCCCGGGGACCGGGGGGCGACG
>NW_009206435.1:13682-38335 GCF_000690835.1 Fulmarus glacialis | reverse complement strand
TTTTTCCTTTTTTTTTTTTTTTTAAACAAAAATACTCCCGTAGTTTATTTGGTAATTTAACGGCATATGATTTAAATCAATATAAAATTCAAATACTTTTGTGCCACCTGTTGGATTTTGCCACTAATTACATGTAACTGGAGGCACACTTCTGTATTCAGTCTGGGAAGTATTTCCCATAATGTTACTAGGTGCCCTTACGAAAATACTACTGTGTTTGCTGTTTAGAAATATTTTCTCTCTGGGCAGGCAGATAGAGCTGTTTTCTCCTCATAAAAATCTAATCTATAAATTATAGACAACATTCAATGAAGGTGCAGTGTGGTGCGGGGCTGGAGTCAGAGTTCTTGTGGTAATGCAATAATTATTTGGAAAGGTTATTAACGGAGAAACTCCAGTCTGAAGGCCTGGGAGGTGAAAATGACCGGTTCTAGGCACGCAAAACTATAAACGCACCTGACAGTATCCGTGGGCCAGGAAAGGGAGGAGTACACCAGGCCTGTGCTTTCCTCACGCCTGTGAATACACAAACAAGTAGCAGCACTATGGCTCAGACTGTCAATCATAGGCGGCCATACAACACAAAGCATGCCAAATGTTACGCAGTTGAGACTCTCCAAAAAAATAATTTTGTTCGACCCTTCTTCAATACCTGTCAAGTCATAATGTCAGGACACATTTTATTGTATAAGAATACCCTGATTTTATTTCACATTACAGTGGCCAGATTTATTTATTATACAGTAATATTATTTTAGAATGCCCAGGTATAAATGAACTGCAGATAAAACCGCATTCCTATAAGAATCTGAAAATTAACCAATGATTTTATCTGGATTTCACTAGAACAGATAATGACCTGTGGGTTTTCAGGTGTCTTACTTGTTATTCCTTCTCTGCATATAATCACACCGCAGATACCTTACTGTTCTTTGAGATCAGGAGGTGTAGAAGCATGTACAGAAATGCAAGTGCGTGGTTTTTTTTCTTCCTTCTTCCCAGCTGTAACTGCTAAAACGAATGCGGGAGGTGCCACTTTCATACAGTGACAGGTGAAAGGCCCATCTCTGCTTCTCTTGAAATGGTGGGTGACTGTCATCCCTTCAAGGGATGGGAAAGGACACCAGATCCCAGAAGCCGCCTTCCATGGCAACACTGGAAATAACTCAAGCCCCAAAATTGTTTTAATTTGCCTCCATTTACTTCATCTTACATTATTTTCCCCTTTTTAAACAGAAAGTACACAGGACCAGTAATGTGTAAAATTGGGGGTTGGCGTTGTTTTCAGTTTTGCATACAAATACAGCCGTCTTTTTAGTACGTATATTTCCACAGTGTATTTTACTTTTATGTTAAAATGTAAAAGTTTAAAAAGATATGAAGTACTGTTTAATGAAAATATACAGGTTTTCTAAACTTTTTGTGCTTTTTAACCCAAAGCTGGCAAAAGACTTAAATACAAAATTAAGCTACAAAATTAATAAGCCGTATCAGGCAAATAGTGTGTACAATACAGTATTTCAGTGCTGACATCTGTGAATCTGATTCACAGAAGGCTTTAGTGATAAATTTAGCTAAGTCTATTAGTGAACAGTATCTTTAAACAGACTCCATTGACCCCAATTTTATCTACTTTGAATTTTGTGATAACCCTGCTTCAAAATCTTCGCTGGTTTTATAAGGACAATTTTCCACTGTTTGAACAGTCATAAATGGCCACAAAATGTACAAGATGACAGAAAAACACATAAAGTAAAATTAAAGTGTTTACACACCAGTATTTTGCTCTTGGCAAGTGCGTAAGTGACTTCACAAGATGCAAGTCAGTGCACATTACATATTACACATTGTCTTTTTAGACCAGTCCGTAGGCAACTTGAGCACGTCCCGGGGCCCCAACACAATGGCTGTTTTTTTGTTCAGTTTCTAAAGACTCATAAATAGCATCTCAGGCTTTAGTTCCTAATGTGGTAAAAAAAATATGATGGCTTGGACTAAATTGAAACCCAATTATTTAAAAAATGCACAACTGACTTCTCCGCTTTCATTCCCATCAACTTCCCTCTCATGTGGATTATATTAATTATTTGTTGTAAATTTATTGCTACATATTCAAATAAGCCAAGGAGCAGGGAAAACAGTGTCTTACACCATTTGAGATCCTTCCTGCAGGAGAAAAAAAAATTTAAAAGAAGCAGTTCCCACTTAGCTAGTACTTTTAAAAATAACTGTAAATAGGTTGATGAAATCTCTTCTGCAGTGCAATTTAAAATTCAAGGAGCCTTTTTTAGAGCGGAGGAGTCGGTCAAGGTTTAGTCATTGTAAGCCAAAATCCAAAGAGGAGTATGTCAAGTAAGGAGGAAACAGTGATTTTTCTAATCCTCTTTCTTAGCAAACCTGCGTAGACTTCTTTGAAGCAGACAAGGTTAGGAGAAAAAGGTTTGGCCTGGTATTGATACCAATCCTTTCTTGAACGAAGGAAAAAGTATAAAAGATGTAAAAGGGGCACCCCACAATAATGTCAGAGACCTGCAGAAGTCATGACACATATGATGTCTCAGCTGCATGAAGTCACAAGGAAGACGAATACAAACATTCACTGTAGAGGCAGTTGGATCCCTGCCTGGGAGGAAGGGAGGAAGGGAGAGAGACAGACCTTAACTTGCTGGCTGAGCTCTTTGCAATTTGAACTGCAGAATGAGGTAGCCCTTTCCAGTGACAGACATGCCTGGAGGCAAGCCCGGAGAAGGAAATTCTGCATGGAAAGAGGAAGAAGGGAGGAAAGAAGAAGGAGGGTTGAAAGCTATCCTTCAACCAGGAGAACCATATGGCTTAATCTAGGAAGCCGTCTTAGTTAGAAAATGTTGCCCTTAACATCTTCTTCCTGGCAAAGAGCTTAACGCTACCTAGGTGGTGGCTTCCATCAAAAGGCATCCTTTTCAATTCTTCCATGATTTTCATTGCTGTGCTATGTTTTCTCAGCTCATAACATAATTTTAGTTTTAATGCCTTTGTTTTACAGGCCACTCAGAAGGGAGTCAAGTTCCTTTTTTCCATTCTTCTGCATTTCAAAAGCCCTGTTTTTCTCTTCTCCCTTTCCATATATTCCTTCAGATTACTCCAGGAGCAACAATTTTGTTAACTGATCCGTGTGACACCTTGCGTAATCTATGTTCTTCCTTAGTTCTAAAGTAGACGTAAAAAACAGGCTAATTCTGGGAGCAGAGGGGTTGAAAACGTAAAAAATTCTTATTTATCTCTTGGAATAACAAGAGTTACATCTACAATTCAGGCTCCATTTTTCCTGAAAAAGGTTCTGCATTGACTCCAAACAGACTATAAAATATTTTCGGTAGATGTGGAAATATACTAGTGTGGGCAGAGTTTGGAGAAATGTGCACAGACCGTGTAGAAATATATGGGATATAGTTTTCCTGGTTCATAAGGTATACATTTTAGGTGACCGGTCTCTGTGTTTCAATAACTGTGGGAGGAAACCTGACTTTAAAAAGTGCATCCATCTTCCTAGACAAAAGAAAAGATCAACTTCCCAGAAACTTTTGTCACGGAGTCAATTCTTACACAATGACATGTAATGATAAATAAATCATTTTTTGAATTACAAATTGTGAATCCATCACCCTGGACAAATGTTATTCATCTGAGGGAGGAAAAAAGGATGACCTAAGAATAATTGTCTGCAAGTATTCAAAAGAGAATCTGATTTGTCACTCCCATTTTGGAGTGCCAGTGCTAAAGTTGTTGCCAGCTTTTAAAATTTCTCCTTTGACTTTCAAGTAATGTGTGTGTGGTTAAAAGCCAATTAGAGAACAGTGGTATGATTTGGTGACGCAAGGCAAGTGGCACAGTTTAAACTGTCATTAAAAATCTGCTCTCTTTACAGACTTAGATAAGGCCTTTCTTTCCTTTAGTCATGCTTGGATGTCCTATTCAGCATAGTTACCAGACTGATATTAACAAGAATTAATGTGTAAAAGTAATGCCTTCACTTTGCATTTTCTAACACAGTGTCTTGAAGGTAAGTTTTTTTCAGCTGTTTAGAAAGTGCAATGACCGACTTTACATTCAAGCAAAAGGAACTGTTCTCCCTGGCCAAACAATGTGACCCCATCCTCCATCACTGCCCTAACTAGCTGTAAGCCAAAGGCCATGTGCTTCCCTCCAGTTCGCACTAGCAGAGTTTATCTACAAGTGGCAGCAGGAAACAGTCAATTTACCTGACAAATCATAAAACAATGTTTTGTGATGTAAAGAAAGTTTGGACTCTGCCAATGTGCCAATCAATATGTATGCATGGTGAATCATCAAACAAATATTCGAGGGCATGGGGAAAAAATAAATCTAGGTTCGGCTCACATGCCAACCAATCAGAGATTGCCTGAAGAATCACGAAACACATTCGGAGACAAGTAAAAAATTTCTGGGCTCTGCCAGGGTGCTGGGCCAATCAATCACAGCGCGGCTGATGAATCATGAAACACACTCTGCAGCATGTCAGCACACATACGCGGTTGGCACAGTTCTCATCATCCTGAGTTTGTCTTGCCGTTAAATTGACTGAAGGTGAGTTATAGGACTGCTGTTTCTCCCACCTACTGACCTCCACAACCAGCCACTCTTAAATGCTCTTGCCCTGCCCTTCGTTAAAAGTGGAGATTCAACACAAAGGTTCAACATGAGAGCAAACACAGTTTCGATGTCAGGTGAGTTGTTAACCATCTGCTGAAAGCTGTTGAACACATATTCTGACAACAGAACAGACACCTACAAGAGCGGTATTCTCTTCAAAGCTTTGCATGTTATTTACATGGAAATGTAATATAATGCATAATAAATATGTAACATAATACACAATTTAAAAAAAAAAAAAAAGATAAAAAGTAAATCTGGAATTTAGGTCACTGTCCCATCGGTAATCTTTTTACCTAAGCAACTCCTAGCTCTACTGTGATTCATTACACCAGGGGAAGGTGGGGGGGCACCATGGCACTGTTATTATTTTTGTTCTCCTGTCTCAGCCAAAACTGTTCAGCACAAAATATTTCTCCTATGGAACAATTCAACTTTTTACCACTTATATCAGAATCATCTGGGTGAAATTAACATTGTCTGCCAGTCTATTCTCCTTTGTCTTGTGATCAGCCCCATTGCAAATATTCTAATAGTACGCTGCAAAGCATTTTCCCTGATTACATGAATACTCATCTTGCTTGACATTTTCTAGTTAACGTAAGATTTTTGAGTTAAAAAATACATGTTTGCAAAAGCAACTTTTTAACCAAACCCTAACTCTTGTAGAGTTTGAGTACTCGTTGTGTCCCTCTACCTAACATTATTTTAGAGTGCATTTTTCTAGACCACGGCAGAACTTACCACACCAGCAGGAATTTTTGCATAAATGACAATGGCAGCCACTTTTAAAAAAAAAATTAGAAACAAAGAAAGATCCCATCCTCGCACCACGTTTTTCCAGCTATAGTCAGCAAGGCTCTGTGATGAATTGGTGAAAGGTTCTTGCAGGTACCTCAGCAGTAGGTGTTCCATTTTTGTATGAAATAGTCAGTTTATTGAAAGAGCAGTCTGGGTCCTGATTTCCCATGAGTATGCTATCCGGTTCCTTATGGACTCTCTAACATCGTCATCATTTCATTAAACAGATTTCTCAAACTTTCCTAATGACTCTTCAGTGTTCATGCGGCATAGCAGAGAGAATCCTATTGTACAAGTTTCTTAATACATCCTAAGCTGTGGGAAATTTAACTAAAACATGTTGTTCTGCCTTTTATAACATTATAATCAATTTGATAGAAAGAAGTTTGGTTCCTTATGCCAGCAGACAGGAAAGCCATTACTAATTTCATAGGAGTAGGTAAAGAAAAAAGGATGTTTTGAAATAAAAAACTGAATTATCATTATCAACTAAGGAAAAATTTGATTTGACAATTTCTGTAACGCCTGCTACTTCTTAGTGCCCATTAATAATTTATTTTCTTTTTCTGATGGTTATTAGCATCCCTATTATTATTCAGAATCTGAAATTTATGGTGGCAACAGGACAACAAGCAGCTTAAGTTGCAAAATGTACTGTTTACAAAAGATTGCACCCTAAATGTAAGTTGGTAACTACAGTCAGTTTCCTTTGATGTCAAGATGATGGTAAGCATGTTGCAAGATTACATCTATCAATAATATACTACTATTGGAGGAGGTGCTGGGAAAAGATCATAAGTTCTGAAAAAAAATGCGTGTATAGATACGTACATTCATGTATATTCTGAACAGAAGCATATGTATGTCAGATAATTTTTTAAGAAATCAAAGGATGGCTGATATAATTCTTCTTAATAATTAACTCTTGTCACCATTAAGGCCTCCCAAAAACTTGCACATATAGTCCTCTCTCAAGTTAAAAATATGCTGATAGGAATAAATAATGATGGAGAATAAATAATGATGGAGAAGTTATATTAACAATATTACTTTTGAGTCTTTGGTTTGAATAAAACTTCACTTCTCACTTTTTGGCAAGGTGCATTAAAAAAATGTACTCCTCCGATCTTATGCTGAGAATATCAGCTAGATAATCAGATGATGTAAATCACCAGGTCTATGCCGATTGACATTATCAAAGATTACAACCCTTCATTATTTTAAAGAGCAAGTCCTTTCTCTACCGTGGTCAGTAAATATCCATCTCTTTATTTCAAGGTGAGTTGTGACACATTGTCAGCCTTGTTTACTTATGCTTCACTGAATTAGGCTGAAGAGGATGCAGAAGAAATGACTGTATAATATTTATCATATAAAGACCTAGTCCAGTTCTCTCCAGGATGAAAATATGCACTATCCCTTAAAGACATCTGCCAACTCAGAAATAGGCTGATTTGCCAGCCACTGCTTGTTAGAACCACCACTAAGAAATAAACAATAAAACTTTGAAAAGTGAATCCTTCCCAAAATCAAAATTTGCAAGGCTTATTGTATACAGATGCTGTTTTATTCCAGCAAATGTGTGCCAGATATGCACAGCTGTCTTTCTGTCACTTTTGATCCACCTCAGTATGTCTCCCCTGCTAGTTCTGTCTGTACATTGCTGAATGTGTTAGAAGGGAAAAAGTTCATTTCTCATTTCGAAACTTCCACTTCTCTAATATCCCTCTACCTCATATTTCTGTGGGGCTTTTATGTCTTTATGATGTGGAAGCCACATACAGAGGAGAAGGTGTTCAAACACCGATCGGATATAAAAACTCATATCCGAGTTCCCAATGAAATTAAATAAAAGCCTAAAACAATAATAAGGTGGAGGTGCTAGTCCCTCCTCTAAAAAAGCCAAACACTGATACTTTCCACTTAACTGCCTGAAGCTTATGATTTAAAGGCTTGTTTACTCAGCTGATAGCCCCAAGCTGTGCCCAGTTTCTCAGCAGACAAAAGGATAAGAGAGATGGTGACAAGCACACACCCCTTCTATGAATCAGAGAAACAGTGCTCTTCTTGTTCCCTAGGCACCAGCCAGTTGAAACCTGAGCCTCAGTTTTACAGCTTAGCACTTATCAGCTGGCTTTCACGTGAAAGGCTTTTAAAATATATACATCTACACACACGCGCGCGCGCGCACACACAGAGTAAGATAGTTTTGATTCTGATGACAGTTACAGAAATACAGAAGAAAATGAGCTCTAAATCGTGTTTCTTGTTGCAACTGAGGCTCTTTGTATCTTCTCGCATGCACCTTGGACAGGGGGAACAGATTGTGCCTCTCCTCTTTTCATCAATCTTTTATGTATTTGAAGGCTAATGTCATATCCTCCTTCAGACGTTTCTTCTTTAGGATAAATTACTCCAGGTTGTTCAATTTCTCCTCATAGCTGATATTTCTGAGTAGCCCAGGCTGGATAGTTTGCTCTTGCTAATACTCGGAGCATGTTTATAGAACAGAAGATTTACTTACGTATCTTGGCATGCCATTTCCATGTCTTATCATCTCAGTGAGACGTTTGCCTTTCTCTGCAACAGCCTGACATTGCTTCCTAACCACTTCATCCTATTTGCTGCCCCCCAACCAGTCCAGCTCTACACTTGGTAGAATGGATGAATTCAGCCCAGACTGAAACAGGGGAGTCTGATACATTGAGTTTTCTCCGCTTTCTGGATTTATTTGAGCAAAAGAATGCAATAGAGTTCCTCTAACTTTGTAGATATTTGTACCTGAAGTAGTCAACCAGTATCACTTTGTAGTTAATGGCAATAAAAAGAAACAGGCAATTCTGTGGTACAGTTCGTCTCTCTCTGCTATACACATCTTAAGTAGGTCAAATGAATCACCCACTATCTGATTCAAAAGTCAGGAATGTGAACAAGGAAAACTGGGAAACAGAGGAAAACAGGTTTATCAGGGCAGATGGAGAAAATATTGAGAAGAAGAAGAAAGTGTTAAGGAAAAGACAAGAGGGAAGAAAGTGGATATAAATTACGAAGGCTTCATTGGTCTTTTAGAAATAGTTGCTACGATCAAGCAAGCAAAGGGTGTATTTGAGTATCGAATGAAGAAAATCCAAAGTGAAAATAAGCTACAAAAAATGTAATAACAGATTCTGTACATATTGAGAACTTCTCAGCTAAGCAACTTAACTACTCACATGGAGAACTTCTCAAATACTGTTGAGAAGTAGTACTTACTGTTAAGGAATATAGCATGTCTACTGGAAGAGGAAATTGTTTTGTCATGGAAGATGCAGGAAAAAGAAATAAAGAATGGATGCATGTAGGAAGCAAAATTTGGGGCTTTCTGGGCTAGATACTGAAGTGTGAGAAAGAGACAAAAGCAGAGAATGGAGGAGAAAGTGGAGTGATTCAACTGGAAAGGCATCAGAATAAAGGGGGAAAAAAAAGCAAAGAGGAAGAGCAAGAGAGGTGTAGAGGAGGAAAGGCAAACGCAAAGCCATGGGCTGAATTGTAGGTTAAAGAAAAACCAGTCAAATAAGGTTGGATTAGTTTTATCTACCTTCAGGAAAAAAAACATACTGGAGAGGCATTACATGTAATTACACTGAAAATATGCTTTTGTAAGTCACTTTTATTCTTTATGTGAAAAAACAAGAAGTAAATGTATTACAGGAACACTTTTGTACTTGTTCATCTTGAAATATCACAGAACAACATTTTACATTATGATGTATCTTTTGCAAGATGTGTTAAGCAAATGTTTTAAGTGTTCCCTACTCTAACTAGTCCTTAAGTAGATTAAAACAGTAGAAAAATATATTAAACCATTGTAAAAATTGTTTCGAGTTCTATGCTTTCATTACTTTAAACATCTTACCTGGAGGTTTTTCTATATTCATCTCATGCACAGAAGAAATTGGCCCAAGAAAAGAAACATTCCTGGATAATGGGAAGCAACATGTGTGTATTTCTAAAAACAGAGAAACTCTTTGAACTTCTTCCAAAAAATCCAAGTATATGCCCACATTCTTCCAGCTAAAAGGAAAGCTAACACTCGCTCTCTTCTTACATGTTGCTTTTTTTTATCTTATGTATTTATATAACTCCTGCTTATATCCTGCAGTTGATCCATTAAGCATAGTTTTGGCTGGGTGCTCTCCCCCCTTGCCCTCATCCTTGGTGGATCTTAGGGAGGAATTATGTCTCAGGGGAGGGGGAAGAAATTTTTTCAGGTAATCCTCTCAGATGGGAAATGCGCACCCCTCATTATAACGTATCTTAATCCTACCATCTTCTATCCTGTCTTCTGGTTCAGCCCATTAAGGTAGAAGGGAACAAGGGTGAGAGCAGTACTTTCCACCCTGTTCCACCCTCTTGGTATTGCTCACATTTGAAGAAGTAGGAAGGAATCGCTTAAAGAACGAGGAGACTGCAATTACAAAAAAGAGCTAGAAAGCAGCTACTGCTGTGCTTTCTCCTTTGCTTCTGCAGTCATTTCACACTCTCAGTCTCCTGGTCAGTGAAAGCCAATGACTCTTGGAAACAGAATTAATGCCAGGTGTTACCTTCTGACGATAAGTTTTAAGTCCTTTCTCATATCAAATGATATAAATTATCCTCATATTAAGTGGTAAAATGTAACACAGGGGCACAGTTTAAGGAAACTTTTAATATCCAAAGAAAGGGGACCTCCCTTCAACCTAAATAAAGCACAAAATTGAACAAGAAGCAAATTCAGCAGTTCTACTAAGAACGGACAGTAAGGGACCAGATGATGGCAGCTATGCTCACATGGCTCCAATACTTAATCTCATGGTCAAACTCAGTGTCCCACCAAGGGATACTTAGGATGCAAATATTCCTTAGAAACACTTTAAAGAATCAAAAACGTAGTTAAAACATTATTATGAAGCTAAATAAGTCATTCATGGGACAGAGAGCTTTAGAATAGCATGGAGTCTGCTTTTCTCTTCATGCCACTTACTATTTCAGCCAGAGATGTCTTACAAATGAGAAAGGCAGCCAAAGACAAAGGACCTGAAATGGCTCACTTTTACCTCCTCATTTTGGCCACATTTTTATAACTTCAAGAATTGGCAATGCAGAAAAAGCAATGCTAATGGAAAGGAACATGGTACATATCATGTACGTTGACAGTTGTGATTGGAAATTAGGAAGGTGCTGAGGAAAGGTGAGAGGGAATTTGAAGGGTGAATGAGCGGCATTTCACAAACAAATGAAGTCAGTGATGTCAAAGAGGTCAACCATCTGTTTTTTTGTAGATTGTAGGGCAGGGATCTTTAATTTTTATTTAAAAGGCACATGTAATTGTACAGAAAATGCCAGAATAAAGAAGTACCATGTGTAAAACCAGTCTCTCCTTGGAAACTGCAATAGATCTGCAAGATGTATAGAGAAACTCTTTTTTGTCTTCAACAGCAGACTCAACTGGAACCTAACCTGGTATATAGAAATAGATCTAAGCCTCCAAAGGCATCCATCTTTCTAGCTGAGTTCTGCCTGGTGAGTTGCTCTGCATTTTGATTTTCAGAGACACCCACATATTCATTTCTCCTCTAAATAGAGGATGAGAGAACGAATGGGACATGTGTCACTGGAGGGGTCAATGTAGTTGTGTTCTCATGTCCTGAAATAAATCACCTTATAAAGCTGAGACTTCTCACAGAGAACTTTCTGTCAGCTTTCCTAGCTAAAAAAGGGGCTTTCAGATGGTCTCATTAAGGGAAAAAAAGTCTCTGATGATATCCAGTCACAATCTAATTTACTATTTTGTTTGTTTATTGAAAATTATTTATATTATTTTACTTTAATTTACTTGGATGAAGTCAGAAATATAATTCAAGGCAATATGGCTTTATACATTTATTCCCAGTGTGAATGAAGCCTCATGTACTTATTCAGAAAAGAGCCTGTATGAGCAAATACATAATTTATGTACAACTTCTGTCTGGGAAATGAATCCTTTAAAAATCTAGTGTCCTTCTAACACTGGCAGGCAACTCTCACGCTTCCTGGAGTTTCATTCATAGCCTATAACAAAAATATCTATCCCTAATGTTAGCATGGGAATCGACTGACAGGTGGCATTGCTAAGACCAAAAAAAAGCAGGCAGGTGTGTTGGAGAGAATGAAACACAAGGAGCACTTCTGTAGGTACTCTTTGGCTTCAGTGCATAGCCAAAATAGTTATTTGAAAACGTCCTCAGAGGTAACTTGTAAATGGTTTCAGCAGCAAGTTTTATACCACCTTAACAATATGAACTGAAAAGTAGGTCAGTTCACTCTTACTACAGTTTTTGGGAGAGCTTAGCTCAGGGTAATCTAGTTAAATTGAGTTTCATTGGTGAGCATGTAACTGAGATATATTGTGAATTAAGACTCAACCCTGTGTTTTGGCTGATTTGGGATTTTGACTTAGTGCTCCTTTATGGTTCTGCCAGGGCAGTTGAATAAATTACGTGAGTTCATTATGTCCTTGTTGAAGCAAAGAATTCAGAACCAGAATATTTTACCTTCACAGCAGAGTACTGTCTTCTTCTTCATCTTGTCACATCAAATGCTTGGGATGCTAAACATTTCTCAGTGTATTATGCAGTTATACATCCTGGTATCTGTGGTTTTGTCCCAAAGTGAAGTACTGCAGCACCTGCTCATTGATTTGAAGTTTCCCTGTCATTCTTATATTCTTCATATTTTTCTTGTTTGTAAGTAGTTTCAGAAGTGCTTATTCTCTAGGTCAGGTCTTTACATTCTTATTTATTAACTTTTCCTGGTTTCATTATTGGTTTTTTAGTTACAAGTGCTAAATAACAATATCTGAGGACTCCATCTCCACATCCTTGTTTCTGCTGCTTTTCCTCTTTCACAAGGCTCTTCACAGAGCCATCATGCAGTAATGTGGAGGCATGAGCTTGTCATTTCTGCCCATTAAATCTCTGATCACCCGCTTCCATCTTCTGGTCAAACACACCATTTGCCCCCAGTAATACAATTTGTTCGAGGCCTGCCCATAACATGGGATATTCCCTCCAGGTGGGAAGGGTACTCAGCTTAATGAAGGCGAAGAGCACGAGCACCAGCTTTCCTTCGTTCCCAGCCCCACCTGCCCACCAGTGTGGAGAGCTGGCAGCAGCTCTTTCACTGATTCTCCTCTGTGCCACAAGCCTGCTATTAGGTTGCCCAGTTTGAAATGCAGAAGGTAGCACCAGCCTCTTCTAGAAACGGTCTAATGTACCAAACAGGCACTTATAGGTTGGATTCCAGTTTTGACAACTTTTCTGGTTACTGTTGTTGGCTGGTTACTTAAATAAAATTTTCTCCAAACATGATAAGTGTTTTGCAGCCAAAAATAAGCATCACAGTCCTTGTTCCCTTGAGATGAGAATAATTTGAATACTAAGATGACCAGAATCATTTAGATAAAACAGACATATCAGATCAGACCAATGTTCAGTTTAATCCAGTAGATACTGACAATAGCCAGCGGTGTATTCCTAGCCGAGAGTGCAAGTACAGGACAAGCAAAGTGGGATTTAACAGTCTTGTCCATAAAATTGTCCAAACACTATTCAAACCATGTGAACTTTTAGCACCCACAATGTTCTGTATCAGGGTATTCCACACTTCAATTCTGTGTTAGGGGAAGAACAACCTCTTGTCATCTGCTTTGCACTTACTATTTGCTAGTTTCCACTCCTAGGTCTTGCAGAGAAGAAAAACAGAGGACAGAGCGTTCGCCTTCTGTCCTCTTCATGGCACTCATGATTTAGTAGACATCTGTTGAGTAGCCCCTCAGCCGTCTCTCCAGTCTGCTCTGTGGTTCCTGCGTGGCTCAGAAACCATCCCAGAGTTTCGGTTGTCCTTGTTGCCCTTGTCTGAGCCTTTTGCAGTTCTGTCATTTTATTTTTGAGATGGAGCGACCAGAAGTACACAGGGTGTTCGAGCTGTACATGCCTCAGGGATCCATCACCATCAGGTGGTAGCAGAATAATGTTAGTCTTCTCTTCTGTTTTATATTACTTTCCTCAGAATCCCTAAGATTCAATTTCCTTTTTTCTTTTGTCTGCTACTGAATGAACGTGTTACATCTATGTTTTCACAGAGCTATTCATCAAAACCCCAAGATCTTGTTTCTAGGTAGTAATGGTCAATTCATGATACATGCAACATTAGGATTTTTGTCCCGTGTACATTACTTTACATTCATCTATGGTAATTAGCATCTCTATTTGTCTAGTAATTCAGTACTGTGAGATACTTCTGCACCACTTTTACAGCTGACTTTCGGTTTCACTGCCATAAATTATCGTCAGCGAACTGTCACCAAAGTGTGACCTTTTCTAGATCATTTATAGATAAGTTGAACAGCATAAGACACACCTCAGTTGCAACTGTGTTCATTCCGAAGTCATCAAGTGATCCGCAGAAAGCGTGAAAATATATAAAGTCTTTCTTTTTTTGTTTATCCTTATTCTTACTGTTTATGTATTAGTTCTAGCTTTAAGGAGGCAGGTTGTCAGGTGGTGTGTAAGCAGGCATTGAGAAGCCCAGTCTTCATTCTGTTGTGACCCCTACAGGCATCTCACTTTGGTCTGGGAGGTAAAAAAATAAAGAAGATACATACAGCAAAGCAAGAAACAAAGTTCAGAAACCAGCGTGGGAGGTAGAGAGCATCAGCTAACGACTTAGAGGACTGGGAGACTGAAATAGAGGTAAATCTGAACATAGCCTGGAACTGCAGGGATGAACAGAGAGCGCTTCAATACCAGAAAATGGCAAAGGGCAAGTGGGGAACAAAAAGGAAGCTGAAAGGAAATAAAGAGGCAGAGGGATTCTCCAGAAAGATACTCGGTACCAAGGGACAGAAGGGAAAATTGCCCTTCAGAAGTAGAAAAAAATACAGGTAAGGAAAGGAGAAATTTATTTAAAGGACAACTGTCCCCAGTCTTTGCACTTAAAACTGTAAAGGATGTAATTTTCTTTTCCAAATAAGACAACTTGAGAGAAAAGTAGAGTCCTACATGGTATAAAATCACCAGTTCTTCCATTTGCCATTATAGCCTAAAACAGAAATCTCACATCTGCTGGCACTGGCTTTGGTAGAAACTACAGAACAAATATATGTAAAGCTTAGCAGTGCTTTAATAGTTGAGAAAATAATCTGCGAGTAAACAGCCTGTAAAAGAAAATGGTTACAATCTTTCCTAAATGGCCTCCAAAGGGAATTGCCTATGTTGCATGCTGTATAGACAGTGCTTGTTAGACAATGACTTTCTCAGCAAGACCCAATGGATAGAAGATCTAATTGATACTGTCAAAAAAATCTGTTGCCACGTTTCTAAACTCAGTAGTTGTTCACAAAGCACTGAAATCTGTGCATCTGGCAAAACCTTCCTCTGACCCATAAAATTGCTAGTTCAAACATCGTGCTTGTGAGAAACAGTTGAGGGCTGATTTTAAGAGTCTTGTTCCTATTACGGGGCTCTCTCCAAACTGCAGATGAGAAAGTTATTCAAGAGATGGTAAACTCCAAGCCGGAGTGTGCTTCACGTTCTGTTTTTTGTTTCTCATTAGCTGAATTGATATTTCTTGGCTAGTATTTTTATCTGTTTAATTAGTAACGAGCACCAGAGTGATAACTCTAAAGCCTTTGCATCATTCACTGTATAGATTGAGTACTGCCAGCAAAAAACAAGATTTCCAATTATGAGCTGCCAAATTCCTTTAGCCTTGTTACAGAAGATCCACTCAGAATGACAAATTAATTCATTTTCCTTGCCAATCTAGTCATTGTCCTCTCCACTGAGACTGTCAATAACTGCCAATTGCAATGCTGAAAATTGTGATGTTTTATGAGACACTTGGCTTGCTTGCTGGTGGCAAGGGATAAGAAGGGCACCTGGAATTTGTGCCCTACAGAACTGGTAAAATCTTGCCCCCATTTAAATCTTTCAGTTTTTCTTCCACTTAAGATGAAGTGATTTCTGTTTCCACAAACCCCATTCCCATTCACCATCTCCCTATATTGTTAATCTTCATAATATTTTCCTTCATGAAAGGAAGACTTTCATGCCTGAATGGTGAACAATGACCCCCAAAAATATATCTTAAGAATAGAAGAGAACTGATCAAGAAAGAAAAAAATGTCTTTTAGAGGTCAGAACTATCAGGATAAAATGATAAAATCACTGACAAAAAATTATGCTGTGTTAAATTTTGCAAAGAATATCAGAAAACAAAATTCTTTAGCTGCATGAATTTTTAAAAAATCAGCAAAAAAAAGAGAAGATAGTAAGACGAAGGGGAACGGAAATGCAATGATAATGAGGTGGAGATTAAAGACAGTTGAGGTATGGCCCCCAAACTAAATCAATAGTCTCTCTTAGCTTCTCAAAAATTATGAAGATTAACAATATAGGGAGACGGTGAATGGGAATGGAGTTTGTGGAAATAGAAATCACTTCATCTTAAGTGGAAGAAAAACTGAAAGATTTAAATGGGGGCAAGAGTGGGGAAGAAGAAACATTAACTTGTTAATCTCCATCCCAGTATTCTGAGAAAATTGGCACTCACAACTAGCTTTTACAGTATAGCAGTGTGTTTGGCGTAATACCATCTGATTGAATTACAACATATGTAATGTCTCTGATTGAGGATGAAAGGGGGAAAAAAGTGCCCAGTCAAGTCTATGTCCATTAAGATGATAGCCATAATACATTAGACATTAGAACGGAGTTTGAAGAAATTAGCAATTAATAAAATGGAGATAAATAGAAAAAGAGATAGAGTGCAATATGGATTAAACAAATGTAGACTGTATCACACAACCGCATAGTCTTCTTTAATCAGAGACATGATTCTTTAAAAAAGAGAATGGGAATGAAATATACCACGGTTACTCAGATTGCTAAAAAGTGGTTGGTACAGAAAATCAGAATGATGACTAGAAAGACTATAAACTGAATGAAGCAGTAGGTAAAAGGAAGACAGCAATGAGTAGTATTGAAAGAGCATGTATCTGGCTGAAGTGAGGATTAGTTCAGGAGTTTCTTATGGATTGGTTCTAGGATACTTTTCTAAACATTCAACATTTTCATTAATTGTCTTGCCACAAGAAGCCTAAGTGAGCTAATTAGATGTACTGATGACAAAATGTGTGGGGAGGAACTGTCAATAAAGAGAAGAATTGGGACTCTGTGTAGGAAGTATTATTTTAATAAAATCAGATGAAATTCAATAGTGGAGAGTCACAGTGAGTCACTTAATAACTAAGGCAAAGCATTTATGCTAGGACCTGATCATTTAGAAAGGAGTGAGAGGGAGAAATGCCTGGGTGTATGAGGTAATCACAGCACCCGCCTCGGGAACGTGGGGCGGTTGTATAACAGAGAAATGCAACCACAGGGTGTTCTGGTACTAACGCTATTGACAAAGGCAATGGGAAGGAAATGTTTGTCAAAGCAGAGATGTTTCAGGCAGAAGTGACTGGCATTTTTCAGTGAAATTAGGTTTTGCTGGTGAATTTCCACCCAGCTTCAGCAGTGCCACGGTCCCGGAGTGTCAACAGCATTCTCTCCTGGGTAATCTCTTAGCCTCTTCTTGATGCTTCTAAATGACTTGAGATAAATGGCACATGCAAGCTGTGCCCAATGGCAAGCTGATGGCATCATTTCACTTCCCAGAGCACACTCAGTAGCTCCTTTTTTGATTGTGTTTGCTGCCATGGTTGCTTAGAGTTTTGTTAGCAAGTACAGGCTGCCAGGTCTGCATCAGGGCAATTCCTACATTTCCTTCTTACCCCTTTTTTTGAGGCTTTGTAGCACTGGCTGCTTTGAAGAGCTGGGGCTGTTTGGAAAGAGCACAATATCTAAGCGTTCCTTTGCATTTCCAAATGTCAGTAATTTAATATTATTGTGGGGGTGGCTCAAAGGTTGACAGGACTTCCAATATAAAAATTTCAAAATTGTAGCTCAGCTTAATAAATCCATGGGCTTCCTTCACACCTTTTGTCATGGGCACTTCCATAGTGGCTCTTAGGCTCTGTCTGGACCAGTCTCTCAGAAGGCAACAGGTGCTTGATAGAGGCAGTAGCAGTCCCCAATGGCTGCATTTTTCTTGCGTTTGGCACTCTTGCTGTCTGCTTAAAGATAAGCAGAGTATTGTCTCTGAATATTGTCAAAGAGTAAAAGCAATCAAAACTCAGGACTGCACTTCCATGGGAAAGGTTCTCCCCACCCCAGGCACTTTATACAAGACTGACGATACGTTACAGTTCAGGGCTCAAATGAAAAAATACATGGCGAGGGGAGGGGGGAGATTGTCTGTTCCTTAAGGAAAAATTAAAATATTTCTCTTTCTTTTTTCTTGAATGATGTGGAGCACAGAGCCATCCTAACTCCTGGGAAGTCTTTGTGCTTACCTAGGACCTGAGGGCAGCTTCCCAGGCAATCCCCAAGGCTGCGTCAGCCTTGGAAGTTCCCTGGAGGCACGAGGATCGCCGTCCCACCTCGAAGCCCTCGGCTGAGTCCCCAAGAGCTGTGGCAGTATCTGTACTGCCAGGGCAGACATGTGTCATTCACAGCGGACTCTAAAGCTCTCTGCCTTCCCTCCAAGGGGTTTGACAGTATTGTCCGAAAGCGGTGGGTTATCCTGTCTCAAGGGGGTCGTCACCTTGGACCCACAAGCTGTTTGTTTAATCAGTGGCTGAGAAGCCAGGCAGCAGTTTAATGGGACTTTGCCTTCATCCTCACAAAAGCGTTTCAACATAATGTTTTGCCAAAGCCTGGTTTAATTTTGCTGGTTTAAAAATACTTTATCCAAAAATTCCTAGGCAGCTGTAGGCAATAACTCTTCCCAAAAGCATAGATAACACTGGAATAGCTCTTGGG
This sequence comes from Fulmarus glacialis, assembly GCF_000690835.1. Classification (NCBI taxonomy): domain Eukaryota; kingdom Metazoa; phylum Chordata; class Aves; order Procellariiformes; family Procellariidae; genus Fulmarus; species Fulmarus glacialis. Next base: position 19,958 of record NW_009206435.1, on the reverse strand, counting down.
ATGAACTGCTACTCATAGAAATGACTGTGTAAGAGTACCTGCTAAATGATATGGCACAAGTTGTCAGAGCCGGTCTCTGTATAGTTCACAGGGAAAAACTCATTCTTAACATAAACAGCAAACATTTTTTTGCCCTGAATAAATCAGGGAGCCAGCCTGCACTCATTTGCAATGTTTTATAACTTATAGCCATTACAATGCTTAGTGGTTTGGGTTCAGTGCAGATCCTTGAGCTTATCTCTAACCTCTTTTTATCTCTCATCTCTGATAACGTGAAGATTAGTTTCTGTGAACATTGAGATGCATCGTCTCGGCAGACTGCTAGCTTCTTGTCGCCAATTCCTTGCTTCACAAAGGCTGAATTTTAAAACTTTCATTGGCCCTTTTCCATCTTAAGCTCCCTCACTCACAGTCCATCTCCCTAAAAGATATTTCATGCTCTGTCAGGATGCTGGACAACAGAGCTGGTTTTCTCTCACGCTGAAGAGCATCTGGCAGCGTACTACAACCAAATCAGTTGGCTGGCATTGCTCACTGCCTAGCAGTGGGAGATGATATTGTGTGTCTCACGTATGGTGCTGTCTCCAATTAACCAAATGTCTGTGGTTCCAAAGCTAAATGTGGGTGCTGGGAGCCTCAACTCTGTGATATAAGTTTCTGTGCCATCTTCAGCATCTTGGTTTGTGGGCTTAAAGAAAACATTTTTCTAATTTCTCATTTCAGTGGAGTTTCAGTGCTCTTCAAGAAAGGGGAGTTTTTTATCAGCTGTCCTAGTGTTTCAGGCATTATGCCTGGCAAAAGTTTCTTACACTCTTCTCGGTGAGTGAGTGAAAAGCTTTACCTTTATTATTGCATCTGTATTCCCCAATATCAAGATTATTATATATACAAAGTATGGTTTTCTTCTTTTTGCTTGTATTTTTGCCTGGAAGACAAGTATACTCTGTCGTTGAAGTCCCTCCATGTTCATACTGCCAATTTGTTCAAGTTTTAAGGGCTATTTTCCTGTTAAATACCCACTTTTTTGCTGTCCTAAATCCTCATAAACCAACCATTGTTACCATATTTCATGTGACAGAGAGAACTGCGTGTTTCAATCTGTGGACCTATTCAGGTACGAACACACAGCCTTACAGACTTCTATGTCTGATCATCATACAACTCTCTCTCCCTTTGTTACAAAAGGCCATAGCTAAGTACACCTATGCATTATCAAGCTGTGGACAAGGGGATCAGGACAATCATGCAGGCTGAACTCATGCACCGGTCAGATGATTGACATTCAGCAGTGAGGCGTCTTTTCCCATCACTTTGTTACGGAAGAACTCTGGCATCCCTTGGCACAAGTGAGTTTATTCTGCAGAATGACTTTTCCTTCATTTGGAAATCTGCACTCGTTCCTTGAACTACTCGATTCACTTCTTGCTTAGCACACCTTTGGCTGCACCTTCAGGTAGCTTCCTCTTTTTTTCTGTCCACCCTACTGCTGAGGTCATCGCCAAGGCAGTGGAGTCAGAGAAAGGCCAAAGGCTTCTACCACGGATGCCTCTGTGTCCTGCCGAGGGCATTGATTTACCTCTCTCACCAAGGCTAAGAGTGTAAATGGGGGCAGCTGAGCTCTGACTGTATTTCCCCACTTGTACATCACACAGGACAAAGAGGGTGGCTGTAATGGACAGCTGAGCATTACAGCATCTTAAATATTTCCTTGTATACATCTTCAGTGTTCAGCACCATTACTGAGGTGTTCTTGAAAGGCTATAGCACAGCTTTTTATGGATTGGAAAATTAAAACTGAACTACAGCATCATACAGCGGGCAATGCCAAAAAACCTATCTTTATTAGAAAAGCTATACATGGTCAAGTAAGGAATTCATAATATTCCATTGAAAAGACCATATTTTCTTCCAACAGTTAGTCATTTTTAATAAAACAGTTTAAAATAAGGCTTGTTCTCAGTATTAGTCTGTAGTCCAGATTTAGTACAAACTTTCATTTTGAGGAACAGTATTTTTTAAAACATCCAGATGAAGAAGGAAAATAACATGGTGCTATTATAAAAACTAACAATAACAGGAGCTAACAAAAAAAATCTTAATTTTTAATTTTATCCTAGGAACAGATCTTACCAAGTGTTAATAATCTATTTGAGCTAAACTGAGCACTGAGCAAAGATATCGCATGTGTAGCTGCACAAGAAACATGAACAAATTATTCTACCTTTTTTGTTCTGAAATACCAAGTTCATCAAACCCAAATCTTTTTCCAGACATGTTTTAATTTTAACTTTTTTCCTTTGGATTTAGGATTAAATTTCTGATCCAAATGTGAGAGAGAGAAGCAGAAGCTATTCCCCAAGTGACTGTTGAACTGGGACGTGGAAGCCACAGGTGCAAGTTCCTGTCTATATCATACAGAAGGAATTTCACTGCGGAGCAAGTATTTCATTTCACATGAGTGCCTCCAGTACTGCTATTCTGAGAACAGCTCTTTTTTTAGGTTTTACACCAAGAAAAAAATGCTTCAAAGTCTCTTGTTCTTTTCCAATATGGAATGAAAACGAATTTCCAAATCTCCCACTTCTTTTTTTTCCCTGAACTTGAATTCTCATTTTTCAACTAGCTCTACAATCACATGGTCCATCTTATATTTTACTGCCAATCTTACACATGTCATAAACCGAGTCTCCAGCTACAAAATGAATTATTTATATGAAGGGAGTGAATCCCAGAACGTCGCAAGTTTCCTGCATGAATACTTTTGTGCCTCTCATTTGTCACACACTTCATCCCATATTTGGCTCTTGTCAGACTGAGAGCAAAGGCCCTGAGTAGCTGCCCCAATAGGAGCATCTTATCTTCCCCTTTTTTTCCAGAACCCAGAGGAGGTAAAAATACGACACTGCTATACTGGGAGTGTTTTATTACCCGCTTTGTATCTGCCCTGTCCCTGTGCTTGCAGTCAAGTAGGGAAGATGGAAAGGTTTCTTCACTCTTAATGGCTTTGCTCATGGGTAGGGTGAGTTCTGGCACATCGGCCACATCTGCGTGAACATCATGCTATGGTTTATACAGGTCCTATGTGGCTACAGAGAGAGTAAGTGGAATAGCTTTTATATTTCCACAAATAATTAAATGGGAAGGAGGTTTTTACAATTTTAATATAAATTTACTATTTGTTATTTAAAGTAGTTTTTTTTCCTAGTCCTATATAATTATCTGATTTGGTGCTCAGAGTGCTCGCGGGCTAGGCGGTCGCCAGCAAACCCTGAGGTGTCAGTTCTTCATAGCACGGAAAGACCATATATCTGAATTCTCCCATTTGAATTGCAGGATTCTCCTCCAAAACTACGAATCTGGAAGAGTCTGTAGGGAACAGGAAAACGTATGAGCTATGAAAAAAGGCCTTAATGAAAAGGAGTGGACCTGCAGAGAACAATCTTGGGAGATAAATACAAATTATGGAGGGTACCTCCTTTCAGTAACACCAGGAACAAAGCAATATAAATTACATGCAGAAGAGAAATAAATCTAACTGTAATTAGGTCAGAGGTGCACGTGTCTGTAATAACGAGTTTCTCAGATGCTGCTGTGTATTAGGCCTGTTAAGCACTACCCCTGCTCCTCTACTTTGATGCTCCTCCCCAGCTCCAGGCTGTGACTCCAGGTTTTAGATGTGTTTCACCAGGAGCTCCACAACCTGTTGCCTACAATGGCCCTGGTGCATCTCCAGAAGGCTTTGAGTGCTTTTTCTGCCCTAACTGACAGGAGCAAAGCCTTCTGGGATAATTAGTGCTGCTTCAATTGGACAGGTAGCGGATGGGAAATAAACAGGTTCAAGAGCTCAGGGGACATCCGTGTTGCTGTAGGCAGGGAGGCAGTGGAAAATAAATATAGCTAAGCAGTTGGAAAAATATTTATTTATTTATGCTCCTTTCCTTTTGAGATGTGAGATGAGGGCCAGCTCCAATATGAACTCAGTTTTTTTCTAAGCAGTTGCCAACTCTCTCCAGCCCTTGAAAATGGCATCCCACATAAGTCTATGGCCAGCTACAGTGATGACCCATTTGGAAATGCTTTTCCTTATTGTTAACTGTGAAAGGAGATAATTTGTTACATAAATAATGAATTAGATGTGTATTAATTTAGAACTGCTTGTCTGAATGGTTTGCAAAGCAGCTGTGTGATTTTAGGCAGTCATATGCTGTCAATTAACAACTTATTCTAAGCCAAATCTGTTTAAGCTTATTATGTGTATCACACAGTGTGGAATTTCTTCATAGGTTTTACTAATTCTAGCTGTATACTATTAGCTGCATAGTAGTTTTAAACTGCTAAAGATTAATAAAAATCCCAGTTAAATTACTGACGGGCAGAGGGAACTTCCAGCTGCATTCCAGCTATTAGTCTGCTAGTGATGCTCTTCCTGTTGTTGAGAGGTTGGGAGACCTCATTAAAATCCCCAGTTTTTCTTCACGGGAAAATTAATATAAGTCCAGAAGGCAACATTAAAATCGAATATTCATAATATATTATCAATATATTATTCAGTTAAGGGAGGGAGCTTTTCAGTTCATAGTTAAACAAGCAGCATGGCTTGTACTTACAAGTTTGATTGCTCACTGTCTTTCCAAAAGCAATATGCCCCAAAATTTCAATGGACTGATCTTGTGCCGTTACAGAATTTGGGAATATCTGAGACAACTCATTTAAAAAGTGTGTTTCTTCTTTAGAAGAGATTTATTTAAACCTTTGACAAGTTTCTTTTATTTTTTAAGTGTACCATGTATCAAAACAGGAATTCCACATTTTGATTATTCTGATCTTGTTGGAAGCTAACAGGACCTTTAATAAATCTTGAAGGGCTGCCACTGAACAGTACAATTATTCAAAGCCTTTCTTAACAAGTTTTCTCCACTCAATATTTCTAAAAGGGTAATCCTAAAGATGATAGCATGACTGAGCTACACTCTTTTATACTTGCCGTTAGTATTTGCAATATATGCCACTGTATACTTTGGACTGAAGTACACAAGGATCACCATGGTCCATTTTCTGCAAAAGTGTCCCTTCCCTAAGCATGTGGTCATTGCTAAGAAAAAAAGACAAGCTTTTACACAAAAGTCCAGGGCACATTTTGCCACACAAATTTAGCCATGGTCTCCCAAGCATACGGAGCTTTAAGCATTTTCACAGGAAGAATTGCTTATGCTGTGTATCAAGTCCTTAATAAAATCACTTATAATGAAACTTGTTCCACTAGACAAATGGTGTAGAAGCTTGGCTAGGAGCCAGGCAAAACTCAAGAGTATCAAGATCATGTATTTCTGTGCTTTCCAGTGTGACGGCTCCCCAGCTTCCTACTCACTCACATTATCTCAGCACCTGACCCACAGCTAAGAAGGAGAAGGAACAACTCTGTGTCATTGCCAGGAAATGTGTCCTACTGTAAGGAAATTTTAGGAGTTTCCCTATTAACAATGGTCTCTACTAGTGCTTTGGGATATCTGCTTCCCTCACCTGCGGAAGGAAGCTCTGCCTTCCATCTAATATACCGTGAATATGCTCAGTCCTGACTCCTTTACTCTTCTTCATCTTGATGCTCCTTGCTTTCTCCATTTCCTCTCTTCTCCATCTGATGTTTTTCTTCCATTACCCATCCAGCTCCATTTTTCCTCTCCGATCTATCTGCTCCTTCAGAGACAAATCAATTTTTCCAGGTCTGGAATTCAGTATTCCTCCTTTCCAGACACATCGAAAAAAATTTCCCCTCAAACAAGTATTTTCAAAAAATGAGTAGGAAAACCTGCAGGAAAAGTTTAATCAAAATGTCTTTGGGGTACAACTGCCTGCAGACAAACCATTTCACCAAACTTAGTCAATGAATAATGAGTTTCAGTATGACCACTCTCTGATTCCTCCCTCAGTAGAGTAATTCAGCTGTAGTTAAGTGGGCAAAATTGCTGTTAACATGATACAAGAGTAAACAGAACTGCCATAAAACTGAGAGGCAACAATTTTTAAACCTGATAAAAGGAAGGATTTTCTTATGCAGAAAATATATCACACGCAGTTTTCCTTAAAACAAGATAATATTGACACCAAGAGCTTAGAGCAATGCAGAGAAATACAGTGATTTCTACAGAGAGTGTGAACATCCAATTACATTAGGCAGATTTCAGTTCAAGACTTAAGTGGCTATTATCTAATCTACCAGAGTCAGAGCAGGATGAAACTTTCCTAACAGCAGATTATTTCATAATTTTCCATAACAAA
>NW_009206435.1:0-13651 GCF_000690835.1 Fulmarus glacialis | reverse complement strand
GCTGAACCTTTTGGCAATTCAGACAGATACAGAGAAAAGGAAGTACACCAAATTAATAGCTTGAGTCTGCTTCGTTTAATTCTAAGCATCATATTAGGTTATATGTGGCTATTTCATTTATGTTAGGAAAAATCAAAAAGATTCATCCTGATTTTTTCAGGTCAAAGTTCTTAACTAAAATGAACTACTCTTACGTTGCATTTCTCCCTCTCTGCTTCCTTCTTTTTCCAGTTTGCCCTTTCTGCCTCTCCATACCTCTACATGTGTAGTACAACCACTTCCTCTCCTTCTTCACTCGAACTGGCAAATTCTGATTCCTCAGCTGAGTTTCTCTAGTAAGCCAAGCAGCCAGTAAAATTAATAAGATTTTCATAGCACTTCTTTTTAATTTGCTCTATTGCTCAATTTGCTTATATGATTGTGCAGCTGAAGAAAACGGATAAAATGTCAGACTATTGTACAGATCCAAACCAGCCCCTTTGAACTCTGATTTTACAGCAGAAGCATCAAAGAAGAATTGCTACTCCAAGGCTTTTTATCAACAGAAACTATAAAAAATAAATGATAAAAGAACATATTCACATTCTTACCTCAATTTCCCATTCTAACTTCAGGAAGCTCCTATTGACTTTGATGGTGTAGGATTAAGCCTTTGGGCCCAGATCCTCAAAGGTAGTTAAATGTTGCAAAGCTAACTTTTATTCCCCCTGTGATCTCATGGATTTCTCAGCCCAAATACAACTTCCCAGGCAATGAATGGTGAGAGTGAAGGGCTGACTAAAAAAAAAAATTAAATCAGAAATCAGTTGAGCAAGGATCTGCCTAAATCAGCCACAGCTGAAGTGCAGAGAAGTGGGACTAGGCATAGTCGTCTGCCTCTGCATAGGCTCTAAGTGTCCTAAATGCCATTCCTCTCTACCTACATTCTGATTATTTTGGTGTGCAAGGGCTGGTTGATAGCTGTATCTGTGTGACAATGGCTGACATATGCCCGATCTTACTCCAAAGCAACCAGTAAGTAAAAAGGTGGAATGGAATGGAATGGAATGGAATGGAATGGAATGGAATGGAATGGAATAGGATAGAATAGAATAGAATATTTTCAGTTGGAAGGGACCTACAACGATCATCTAGTCCAACTGCCTGCCCAATTCAGTGAATAGGTCCTAGACCCCATGCAGCTATCTCAGCATGCAGGGCTAATTCACCTGGGTGAAAAGCAGCTCTGATGCAGGCATGTTGCTTCTGGAGCCAACTTGCTCAGAGTCAAGTTACATATCTGTCCACAGAGCTGCACTATTCATTGCAGACCGACCAGGTCTCCTGTTGAAGCCCTTCCACTGTCTACAAATTATTACATGTTGATTGCAAGAGAGCAGACAACCCATGATGAGAGACCTCACTTGACATGTAGGAAGGTGACATTCAAGCCCTTGACTTGGAGATTAGACTTAGATCTAATCTAAAACCCAGTTGCGGGCTGAGGCAGGGATCTCGGCCACTGTTAACTCGCAGGTTGACCTCAGCATTTAGGCTGCGTAGTGTGTGGTCACTGGTCAGCCAACTACAGGATGCAAACACCCATCCAGTCAAGTGGTAGCTTGGCAGAGATTTTGAGCACTTAAACAGTGTGTGTGCACAAGGATGCCGAAGAAATACCTTTAGGGACCTGGGCCTCAGTTTCACTAACCTGGAGGACCTCTCTTTTCTGTTTCCAGCCTACTATGATACTTCAAGGACAGGACACTTGCCTTGACTGTGGACTCGCATCATCATGATGGGCCTGTTGGGGTGATGGGGACTGTGGGTTACCATCACCGGGCAGCTCTACCCTCCTTGCTGGGGTAGGGCAGGACAGCAGCCCTCAGCGGCAGGGCGCTGCCTCTCCTGACCCACCACCACCCCCCGCCCCTGCAGAGCACCTGCTTCTCCTGCTCCCTGGCGCGTGAGACACAAAACAGTGGAGCCAAGGAGTACTGTGGCTGCAGGGGGATAAAAGATTTCCAGCCGTATCTATCCTGCTGCTGTCTCTGATTCCCTCCCCAGCTGCATTTGTCAGGACCACCATCTTTCACTGTGCCCCATCACCTCTCACCCTTCTCTCTTGCTCTGTTTTTATGGAAATTCATTTATAAAATGAAGACGGTGATATTTATAATGTAGAGCATGCTGGAATACTTAATCTTTCACTTCATTTTTTTCAAGTGTGCCTTACTCAGACGTGGACTGATAAGATGACAAGTGCTAAAACAATCTGTGAAATGATGCATGGACTTTTAAGCAAATTAATAAGTGCCTTGGAGCAAAGATATATATAATCACAGAAAAACCTGACTCTTTTCATAGGAGATATATCCTTGAAATACTGTTTTATCTGGTTAATTAGAGTTAAGGGGTGGAAATGCTGGCTTTCCCAAGATTAAAGAGAAAAACTTAAAATATTCAGATGGGAATTTGTTTTATATAATATACTACATGCACACTTAAATATTAAAGTTTGATCCTTTAATATTTAACCAATGGACAGTCCACCGAGACATCTCTTTCATTTCCACTGGGGTCCTGGTACAAGCACCAGCTAGTTTTAATAGACATCACACATTTAAAAAAAAATAGGCACAGTTAAGTCACAGTTCAGCTAAGAGCCATGGGGCACAATATGTTGCATGGGTCAAAAGCGCACGTCCTAAAGGAACTAGTGAACTAGAACAGTGTCTTTGTTATTAATCCGGAAATTGCATTTTTAGAACATATATTGCTGACTATATAAGTCTCCTTTTTTTTTTTCTTCCAGTAATTTTTTTTTTTCACACGAACAGAGCAAACATCTCTCTTTGTTCCTTATAAAGATCTTTTAACTGTGCTCCTGTTCCAGCTAGGCGGTAACAATCCCTTATGCATCTTAACATTTATGTTTATGCAGGCTAGAAATGTTCATGCTTACACTCGTACTAGGCATCTTTAATACGCACTTCCATCTGCCAATGACCTGCTCATGACCTTCTTCAGAAATGCAAGGTAACTTGGCTAGCTCTATTTCTGGTCCTTCTGAAAAAGGATTGTCAGGTCAAATTGTGACAGTTTAAGTGTGATGTCTGATATTGACTGCTGTCCAGCAGGGACTGTAAGCACTGTGTCTCCCACTTCATTCAGGACCTTACTATTGACTTGCACTATCATCTTAAGGTTAGTCTTTTATCTCCTGTGCTTCCAGGCAAAGAAATAAGTGGCACTGGAGCAAACTGCTGTACCGCAGCCCAGGGACACTCCTCTCGTGAAGCTAGTGGCTGTATGACTTGAATGCCCCCAAATTAGCTGACCACTGCACAGTGTGTCAGGGACAGCTGCAATTACTATTAAAGCATGTTTCTGTAACTCATTCTTAAATAAAATAACTTTTCCAAGATACCTCTTTGTGTGTGTGTCTCTGCGTGTGTGTATCCTTTGGTCAACATAGGACAACTTCACTAAAAAAAGTCCTTCTAAAATGAGGCAGGAAGGTAAGGGAGATATCAAAAACCAAGCAAACAAACAAACAAAAAAAACCCCACTGTTGTTTGCCTTTTCTAACTGTACATTATTGCTAAAATATTATTTCACCTTTTTCTTCCCCTTTCCATCCTCCAGGCTTGTCAAACCACTTTCCTAATGTCCATATTTGTGCTTGCCAATCCTTTCCAACAGCAGTGCATGTCCTCATAGTTACTTCACTTCCAACTCTGATTTTTTGACATAAAAATTAAATGTGGGACATCAGTAGCAGTTTTGAAGTAGTCCTTCTAATAGAGAAGGAACCTGAAAGAGCTTGGGAGCACCGAGGATCCCTGCTCATTACTGGCCAGGGTCACTAGCAAAAGGGCAGAGGACAGAAACATTGTTATATTCCTCTTTTTCTCCTTTTCAATTTAGTGGATTTTCTACATAAATAAATCAGTTACAGTTAAAAACTGAGGGCTTCAAGAATTACAGCATTCAGTTTGGTCTGATCTTTCACCTCATTTAGTTTAACAATGGAATAACAGACTGTTCAAAATATGCAAATTATTTATAATTAGTAAATGTCTTGCAAATAGACTCCATTCAAAAAATAGTTTGTAAATCAGCTGCACTATTATTTCTGTTGTATCTAATTGGAATTATTGTTATTTAGACTGTAGAAAAGCTTGGGTCAATAGGCTATACGTACCTTTTAAGCAGACAGTCACAACTCCTGTCTTTCTGCTGCATGCAGCAATTGTACTAACAGTATTGACCCAGGACTATTGGAAAAGCTGATTCCGTGTATCATGATTTCTCGCTAAGAAACTTTTTTTGCCTAAGTACCACAGCTTTTTTAATGCCATTTGTTAATTTGACCAGTAGTGCTTGTGTTGTAAAAGTGCAGAAATTTCATGAGTCAGAGAATAGTTTAAGTTCTCTCCCACTTTTTCAGAAAAAAAATGAAAGCAGTTAAAGCAATTTATTCATTAATTGCAAAATACAGATTTGTTTCCCTACTATATGCAGGGGCAGATACAGCTTCAGTTTAAGCGGGTGGCATTACACCATCCGCCATATTTTATCCCAGGATGAAACCATATAACTTTATTCTTCTTGCCCACTTTCCAGGTGCAGTTCCTCACCTGGATTATTCCATGGCCGGAATCTTTTTTCCTCTCCTTCACTCGACATGAGACTCTACCCAAGCCTTGAGGAAACCTTTGCTGAAACAAATACATCAACAGTATTTTTTTTTAATCTGGATTTTAGCAAAAGAAAAGTTGAAAACTCCTGCCTTGTTCCACACATGAAAAGTTTGTTTAGTGTTGGCTTAGAATAGCTCAGTCTAGTTCAAAGATATTAGCAATAATGGGTTTTCAGTTTTCATAACATTAATCCATGATTAATCTAAACGTGTTTTCATGCTCTTTGAAACACAGTATTATTTTCCTAATCCCAAATTTGCCTCATTGATCCCATCCTTGCTTATTTTTCCCACAAAAATTCAATTTATACAAGACCGTAGCTAAAGTCTTTATGGTTAAATCTGATAGTACATTATTACTATTACACTGAATGTAGCCATAAGAGTCGATAAGATAGAAAGATAGGCCTTTTACTCCTTCCTGCCCATCAAAGGTGACCATCACCCAGAAAAAGTACTTGTCATGGTTTAACCCCAGCCAGCAGCTAAGCCCCACACAGCTGCTCGCTCACTCCCCCCTGGTGGGATGAGGGAGAGAATCAGAAGGGTAAAAGTGGGAAAACGTGGGTTGAGATAAAGGCAGTTTATAGGTAAAGCAAAAGCCGCGCAAGAAAAGCAAAACAAGGAATTCAGTCACTAGTTCCCAACGGCAGGCAGGTGTTCAGCCATCTCCAGGAAAGCAGGGCTCCATCACACGTAATGGTGACTTGGGAAGACAAACGCCATCACTCCGAATGTCCCCCCCCTTCCTCCTTCTTCCCCCAGCTTTCTATGCTGAGCATGACATCATGTGGTATGGAATACCCCATTGGTCAGTTGGGTCAGCTGTCCTGGCTATGCTCCCTCCCAGCTTCTTGTGCACCTGGCAGAGCATGGGAAGCTGAAAAGTCCTTGACAAGCGTAAACACTATTTAGCAACAACTAAAACATCCGTGTGTTATCAACTTTATTGTCATCCTAAATCCAAAACACAGCACTATACCAACTATTAGGAAGAAAATTAGCTCTATCCCAGCTGAACCCAGGACAGTACTTAAAGGTGAAGTGTTGATGTGATAATTTTTCTACCTACTTGGTCTTCATGAGTATTTACAGATGCTGTACTTCTGCCATTTTATATTGGCAAGAAGAAAAACAGTTAACAAGATGCCATAAGATGCTAGTTAAAATTTTTGCTCATGAATATGACGTGTCAGAAAGAACAACATACACAAGTTTTCAGAATGATAAGGAGATTTTCTTGGATTTTGAATTATACCAGGATATTTCCATGAACACTATTTTTAAATATTTTTTCATTTCTTTCAGGTGAATAATGGAGCCTATTTGCTATTTCTGAGTAGACCTCGGTATCTGAAACAGTAATGGACAATTAAAAGAGTGTGATAGTCACAAAATATGCCTTCAGTCTCACATAATATCTCTAGAAATAAAACGGTTTCCCACAACTATTTAAACAATTAAGACCTATATTAAATAACAAAGGTAGGTTAATGCTAAGGGTTGATTCATGGCTCCTGTTGTTTAAAATTAAAAACTTCAAATGGCTTTGTTAAGTGTCTCCCAGGGCTGATGCCTCATAACATCTGCAGCACTCAACAAAACCACTGCGAGGGTCAGGACACAGGCATTATTTAGCCTTTGTTTTTAATGTGCAGTTTGTGAGCAGCCAACATCACAAAAACAGCTGAAAGTTTTATAGAATTCCCTTTGCACTAAAGTTTCAATGGTCCTTAATGAAAACTAACCATATTCTTAACTGTTAATTTTCCAACTTCCAGACTGCACTCCTTTGTCATAAGTAATCTTTATTACTGCTAAAGTCTTTATACTCCCCAACAATATTTAGGGAACCCAAACCACATTTTTTAACCTTTCTATATAAATGTAACACCCATCCCATCCACCGCTGCTCCTCCAGTGACTATACAGCTTGTTTTAGCAGGCAGGGTGTTTCAGCAAACTACTGTCCTCTTCAGACGGAGCATAGCTGTGCCGCGTTTAGCCCCAGGTGCCTCTCCAGTGCCCTGGTCAGAGGGACGGGAAGGAGCTTCTGGCTTTGGGGTGGCTGTGAGCAGGCGGCTGCCCAGGCCGCCCATCCATTCACCTGTAGTGAGAAGAGACAGCGTCCACAGACTCCAGCCTGTCACGAACTTGCCTCCTGTCAGAGTCTGGCATCCATGTGACTGAGGTTCCCCTCCTTTGCCCATGGAGGACGTCACATCACAACAAAACATCCAGCGCCACTCAAGTCAGGCCAGCTGACTGATAGGCAAAAATAAAACACTACCTAAATGGAGAAATACCCCCTCTCCCACCGGTGGGAACTATTAGCTTTCCCAGTGACTTGCCACACTGAGGTGAACAAGGACACCTCCGTGGTTGCCCGTTGCTTATGGGCAGCCACTGTAAGGTGATTGAGGACTCCTCTGTGGTTGCCTGTTGCTTATGGGCAAAGTTATGGCCCCTTCTGTAATTTGCTCTCTAGCAACATCTGCTCATATCCAGGGAGAGGAATAACCTTCAGGGAGCTGCGACACCCTCCCAAGGCTAGCGGCGGTGGTGGGGAGGCTCTGGGCTCTCCATTCCCTGCAGGGCTAGGGAGGGTGGGAATGCCAACGAAACAGCAACGAGCCAGGCAGAGCCCGGGCAGAGGGGTCTTCTCTCTGTGTGTCCAGAGAGGCCACGCTCACTCCCAGTTATTCCAGCAAAGGCACCAACCTTCCAATATTCAGAGGAGAAATCCCAGCTGAGCCTTGTTAGACCTGGTCAAATTACAGTTGAGGGTATAATAGGTTCAGAGGTTTTAGAAATAGAATACATTATTTACAACTAAAAGTATTTATTATTCAAGCCATTCTATCAATCCTAAAAGACTATTTAATGGCTAATGTATTAAATCCATTTTTTATGAATAGTCAAATAAGTTTGATTTTTTTTTTCCTTTTGTCAACTAGTTTAAAAGCCATGCTGAGAAATAGCTTAAGTTCGTCACAAAGAGATTTCTACTTTTTTCTTCACAGCTCAGAAACGTGCCAAAATAAAAATTAATAAATAATGTTTTCCATACTTCAACACTAGTATTCTTAAAACTAAAAGTAGTGTCTATGAAAATTAAAGGTAAAAATGTGTTTAATATTTGATCACTACATTCAAAGTTCACGTCTTTTATGGCCATTGAGGAGCTAAAAATCTATCTCACTGTTTTATCAGCTGTAAATGCAAGCAGAAGAATTGCCAATATTATGAATTTCAGAAAAATGTTAGTAAGTATTTGAATGATCAAATCCTTCCCAACCCAAAAAGAAGCAGTAGCAACTATTTCACATATCAACAGAAACTTGTAGGAGATTATAAATCTCAGAAGTGCAAAATAGAAATACAGTGCAATACTCCTAAATGATATGCAGGATGTGAAGGAAGAAGGAGAAGTTGCAGGGTCCTCTCCTCTTAAAGCTGCTGTGCAGAAGTGAACTGTAATGAGCCTCTGACAACCAGGCAGAAGGATGACGCCTACCAGCATCGCCCATAGTTTGCAGAACACCAGAGTGTGTGCAGCAGAAAGCAGTAATTCCTGCCGGTAAGAATGGACAGTATACTTAGGACCTACCCATAGCATCAAAGAAGTGCCCAAGTTTGGAGTCTGTTCTTATAAATGCTCTAAAGAGTCCCTATAGATTTACCTCTCTCATGTGACTTTCTCCATATTTCTTCTAGGGACAAGAATGGCAATTATGAATTAGAGTCTTATTTTCTGCAAATACTCTATATCTTGTATTTCTGCTATTCAACACAAGTGTTAGAATATCAATAAAATGCAAATGCATAGAGGCTATATGCAACGTGGAAAATAATTCACATTAAAATAAACAAATGCTTTCAAAACAGTGGCTGCAATATTTTCCTGGATCTATATACTGCAGCATCTTTTCATTTGTTTGTTTGTTTTCATGTTCTCTTACCACACTTGTTTTCTTATGTTTTAGTTTGGTTTGTTCTGCTCAGCACTTTCACTTTTCATCTTGCTTCCTTTTTGTTTTAATGTCTGAAATATTTGCAGCTGCGGCCTCTTTGGAATATCTTTTCTTCTGAAACAGACAGGATGCAGCATGTCCTGCCAAGTGGAATTAAATTTTATGAAATATACTATATATGTAATATATGTAATATAGGAATAGGGTCTCTTTCCTGTTGCAACAAATAGTGCTAAATGTTGGATTATTCCAAGAATAATTTTATAAACAATTCTCAACCTGATTGAGAGCAATGGTGCAAGCAGTTAACATGTTTGTCTTCTGTTTATTCTGTGAGTACCGTTTATTGTGTTTTGTTAAAGAGGGCAGGAGGGCTGGGCAGGAGGAAGGAAAGCCATTTGGCCTGGTTGCTGTGCTCTGGAGGGAGGAGACCTGCACCCTTCCTGGGCACAAAATGCTTCTAGGGCACGAGCAGGAGGGGGGACAGGACACGGGAGTCTGCAGAAGGAGGGGGGATTTGGCACAAGGAGGGAACCTGTGCGCAGAAGGGAGCAGACCTCTCTCTGGCATGATGGAAAGAAAAAAACTTTCCTAAGCAGGGGGTTTGAGCAAACTAATTGACTGTTTCTGGTCTGAAGGGCAAATGAGGGGGAGACCTTGCCCTGTAAGGATACAATGGGCAGGAGCGGGGAATTCAGAGATTTGTTTTCAAAACTTCTTCCTTAATATGGGTCACCTGACAGATCAGTGATCTCTCTGTACAAAGAATTATCTTGTTCTAGTTAAGCAACTCTGTTTAGAGTCAGGGAGGTATTTAGTACCCCTGGACACACTCACTGAGAAAAGGCAGAGCTTTCCCACACTGGCCAGTGCAAGGTTGGGCTCCTGTAATTCTGTGTTTATTCATAGCAAATGGTTTGCCTGCAATTAAACATGGTTATTATTTCGCACCTTACACACTTCTCAGTAAACAAAAAAAGTTGGACAGCAGCATACCTGACATGTCTGTGACAGTTCGTATGGCTTGTGCTGTATCACAGCTTGCCGTGGAAAAAGCTGAGGTGAATGATATGCTCAAGTCTGATACATTATGTTATTTATCAGAGGGTACATTTTTGATACTTTTATGCATGTTAGAGCAAAAAGGATGGCTGTTGCTCGGTATTATTTAGACTGTCACAGCACTTACATTTTCTAGTCTACCGCCTGCATAAAAGCAGCCATACACATTTATCTGATGTTATTTGCATCAGACTCCAAATGACATAATGTTACTCACTTTAGACCTAAAAATGCTGACTGAACTGGAGGTCAGATTGGGGAAAGAGACAGGATCCCACCCCCTTCCTAAGTCACTCTTTGTGAGTTACTAGTTAGAGGTGTGTTAGAAAGCCCTGTTCGGGGGGGGAAGCAGCCATGGGAAAGCATAGTCATATTTTGGGTTCTAGTTTGTTTCTTCTTATATTAAAATGCATATTACTTCGTTGCTCCAAAGTTAACCAAGTTATCCAGTTCAAACTGAGTAATTTACCCTGATTTACCAAGCCACAAGTCTCAGTATCATCTGCAAGTTTTATATATACTCCTACATCCTTTTCTTAATACATTTTCTTCCAGAAAGTTGACTGAGTTGCATGGGCCACACAGCGCTGCAGAATCAACCTGCAGTCGATAGTCCTTCATTCTTCCACGCATATAAATCAACAAGCAAACTTTTAATCTGTGGAAGAATACATGCTCTCACATTTTGACTGCACATAGTAACAGGTTCTTACTGAAAACGTTGTGCAACTAAGTCTGAAGTCACTTGCTGATGGCCAGCTATGCTACATCAATGCAGTTGCTTTTTTCAGTTGGATTTGTTATCATCTCTCAAAAAAATATTTTCAGGAAAATTTACTTCCACCAAGCCAGGATGATTGCTAGCAACTCCTGTTCTGTCTTTTGACTCCATGTGCACAAGTTTCAGCGTAGCACCGCCAGGATAATCCATCTGATCCCTGGCCTCAATGACTCTTTCTTAGGGCAATCTGGGACTAGATGCATTGTCCTTGTGGCCACCATAGCTCCGGGAAGCTCTCAGATGTTTCCCCATCGTACCACTGTGCACCTGAAGAGCACTCTGCCTTGTGTATATGCTGGACAACCAGCATGGAGGGCGTATGGTAGGTTTTAGTGCACGCCGTAGTACATTCATGGCTTTCGTTCTGCATCTTCTCAGTGAACTCACTGTAATACCTTCAGGGTAAGAAAGGCTGTGAAGGAGAAGGCAGTGGGCCGTGGGTTGGGCCTGAAACCGCGGTGTGGGGGCTGTGAAAATTTAGGTGTCACTGCTTCACGTTCCCACTTTGTTGAGTAACTTCTTAGCCATTGTCATATTTCGTCCAGGATGAGCAACCAACTGATTAGCTAATATTAGCTGGTTTCATATCTTTAAGCCGCTGTTACTCTTTTTCAGATGCTGGTATAACCCTTTTGTCCTCTCTGTTTTCCTTAAAGCAATTGGCAGTAGATACTGCAATGATACCAAGAGTTTGTAGGTTTAAATTTTTTTATTTATTAAGAATGTTATTCATATTCATGCTGATTGTTTATTTTACTTGTTTAATTCTCTCTTTCCTTATATATTGTACCCTGTTTTATAACTTACAGAGTTCTTTTTTGGTCATGAAACATAGTGTTCTTAAACAAATTTCATTTTCTGTTTAACAGTTTGTAAACACCTCTTTTGTTTAAATGTCTAGATATTATGTACTGATACTAATACTGGATGATTTTATTTTGGGGTAAAACTAACTCAACCATATCTAAATTACTTTTAATACAGGAGCTACCATATTAATTGTTATTTTAGTCTTATTCATTGCCCTTCTGCATAAAGTAATTGCAGAAAACTTTTCTGAAGTCTATCAAGAAAGAAATAACATGCCAATATTTGCTAGTGCATGCTGTTTCTAATATAGGCTGCTCAGCACAGAAAGTGTATGTAATGGGTGATGGAATGTCATTTGATTCTGCATTTCTGAGGTTTTTCAAGCTGCAAGTTGAGTCTTTTGTCCTTTCTGACTGTTGGCATGAAGAAGATACATACATACAATTTCCTGTGGTTTTTTCATAAAACGTGCCAGAACAGGAGATGATCAGTATAAAGTTGCCCAGCCAATTTCAGACAAAATATTTTCCAGGCAGTGCACTGAAGTAATGTTTAGGGCTGCTATTGTTTGTTACTCTACACATGTGGGTATACATAAGTCTGTTTGTATTTGTGCACATTTGTGGTTACCAGTAGGTATCTCTTCCACTGCTATTACAGGATGCTTTGATACAATATTTTTCATAACCTGGATGAGTCAATGCTGTATTAATCAGAGCCAAAAAGCATGATCTTTTTTTTTTTTTTTTAAAGTACCTTTATCTATATTTTTTTTCCTGTGGTTCCCGTTTAATTGCAGGGGTTTTCCTCATACCTTTTTCTATTCTTGAGAAGTGTCTTTCCACCAAAGATATATTTTTTATGCCTTGAACTTATGATGCATTCAAAATAATAACTAAATTAATGTTAGTTCTTATCATTTCAGTGGATTCATTTCTTCAACAAACACCAATTTAACTATCAGTATGTTTCAAGAAAATATGTTTATAATAGTCAGACATAATTGTTTCTAAATAACCTGACATTTTAAAAACACACATGCTTCTACTCTTACAAAGAAATTACAAAAACATTACAAATACTACTCGAAAATACTTTTCTGTAGATTTGTACTTTGTTCACTCCTAAACATTCTGTGGACTGTTTTCAGCAATAATTACTGAGGCTATCTGTTCTTTTTCCACTGAAATCATGTAGAGCTCTAACTTTAGGAACTGCATTTAACTATGTTAGATTAGTATTAAGACCAAGCAGTGCATGACTAGCATTCTGTAAGACACTGATAATAGTGGCTGTAGTAAAATACACACATCAAGTGGTGTCCAAACATACAGTCATTCACAAACTACATGTTTATGATTTGGCTATTGTGTTCAGACTATAGCTGCAAGTCCCATCAGAACAAAGTAAGGTTTGTAGAGAGTGAGAGATGTCTTTCATTTAGCCAACTTATCAACCAGAGGATGTTATCTTGCTCTACAACTTATTTACTACATTTGCCACAAGTTCTGCTGAACTCAATGACAATTACACCTGCAAGTCAGGGTATGGACTTTCCCATAGTATTTATGAATCACAATGGAAAGAAATGAGCAGTGTTCACTACAATTGCTAGCTCTTATACCTAGACCAGAGCTAAAGCCTTGTCACCAAGAAATGCAGCTACTGAGACAATGAAAAGGATGATGCCTGAGACTGCAGGGCACTGCAGTACTTTGCAATCTGTAAGTAATTAAGAAGGATGTTGAACAACATCCACAAAGACAAATATCTTAAAAACAGAAGATTCAGAAAATTTTCAGCCAAGAATTCCATAAGAATTAGCTGAAATGCCCTGCTGGCTGATACTCATCTCCAGTACAGCTTGCAATAGCAAAAAGATTTCAGATGCCTAGAGAGCATTAATTTTGTGAAAGCTCTCAACAGAAGGGCAAGCAGACGACCTGCATAACTAAAGACCAGTGATTCTAGTATTAATCCAGGATAGATTAATGAAAAAGTCATGTAGTACTTACATCACAAAGAATTAAAGGATAAGAATATTAATATTACCACCAGTCATCAGAGCATATTGGAAAGCACATCTTGCCAAAAAACTGATTTGATTCTTTGTTTCTTTGATAACGGCTCACAGACAGGTTTCAAAAAGCTGGGAATCACCTACAGCAGAAGATGTTTCTAGTGGGTCCATATTTAGCCTGATGTTAGTCAACATTTTAATCAAATCTATAGCTATCACAAGCTGAATGGCAAATGAAATTGAGAGGAGGGCAGCACAGATACCCTGCCAAACTCCAGTTATGCAGCCATTCAGTATCAACACAGGCTGGGGGATGAAGG
>NW_009206434.1:10944-17083 GCF_000690835.1 Fulmarus glacialis | reverse complement strand
TATTATTATTATTATTATTATTTTGTTGCAAAATAGTTTTCTGTTTACTTTTCATCTTGGACATTTTAATTTTTTTCCTTTAAAAAAAAAGGCTTAAAATTAAATAAACTAATAACTAGATACAATAACATTAACTTTTCACATACTTCAACATTTTTGTATCTGTCAAGGAGTATCTCCGAGAATCTTTAGATATTTGTTCTTGCTGGCTTCTGTAAGTCTAGAAGAAAAAAAACTGTACATGCACAAAAATGAAAAAGGTTTATGCCCCCATGAAAACATTCCGTATTGTCTTACCTACTGTCTGTTATTTATAGAAATCTCATCTCTGTTTCCTTTTGTAAACAAGTAAGTAAATAATTCCAAAATATATTGCTTTGACTCGTAAGATTTTAAGAAAATTATTGATGTTAACAATATGGAAACATATGAAAAAAGGCAAAAGTTGAAAATATCTTTGGGGTGTTTCAGAAACAAGTCAGGAGATGAAGAGCACCTTATAAAACTCCCACCATGTTTTTTTCAGCCACCGTTTGTAATGGAGAAATGGATTGTGGGCATAGAAGAACACCAGTCTGTAGAATGTGTTGTTACGTATGAGGTAAGCTCTAAGAAACAAATTAAAAAATTGTTTATCCAAGATAAAACCTACATGGGAGGTGTGGGAATAGCATCCTCTGGCTTTGTTATGTCCTATAATCAAGTCTCAGCAGCCTGTAATTAATGGTAAAATCTGAAGTTCGGAGCAAAAGCTGAATGAGGTTTACAGAGACGATGTCCTCAGACTGCTGCCTGGGACGGCTCTTTTTCTCAAGAACGAAAACTCCTTTTGCTTGAAGTGTAGTGGTCAATATTGTTTGCATTACTTGAAGAGACTGTTTTTTACCTTCTCAATGAAGTGCTAATTAGGAGAGCAGAGAAGCAACAGGAGAGGAAAGAAAATGAGAAGTCGAGAGTAAAATAAGATAAAATAAAACCCGGAAGACAATTTAATGTGATGGAAATTAGCGTTTGTAAAAAGAGTTTGCAGTTACTTACAAAAGTGTTTTTATAAAGACCAATGCTGTGCGTCACAAGGAGGCTAATAATTGAGATTCCAGCTCTGTCCTGAGCAAGGATTCAAGCAGCGGTGGAGAGACAGGGAAATCCTGGACCTTGCTTGCCTGTCTCAGAAGTGAAGAACAGTAGTTTTCTTTCAGCCTGAAGTTTCTCACAGGAGTCATAGGCCCTTAACAGCAATTGAAGAGCTTGATACTCCAGGAAAGTTTTGTGGAGGGTCCCCCTGCAAAAATACCTGCTTAGTCCTACCTCTTTAGCAGAAAGCACTGCCACTCACATTAATGTAACTAGTAATATATATTTTTGTATTTGTAGAGGAAGGCCTTCAGATCTTTCCTCCACATGGTACATGAGTTGAAACAGTTATTCACTACCACATTTTTAGCATAATCACAAAATACCAGCCAAAATTATCTAGAGTCTAAAAATACTTGAGAACTGGCTAAGTGGTTTTGCAAAACAGACTCTATATTGAAAACGCTGCTGCCGCCCAGGCACTAGTGGAAGTTCCCTCGTAGAAGAGCTTAGTGGGTTGTGTGTTGTTATGTCCTCATGTGCGTTATGTCCTCATGTGTGTCATGTTCTTCCTGAGCAGAGTGATGTTAGAGCTCCCAAAACCACCAGGCACATCCAAGCTATCTGCTGGAGCAAGGTGAAAGCGCAGGACGAGGTCGAGACAGTACAGCTCATAATACAGACCTCGCTCCCCAACTCGGAGGGGAATTCACGGAGCAGATCCAACTCAAGTAAGTCAGTACACGCGAACTTTATTGCTGGCACGGGCAAGGCGTATACGGGGAGAACAGCAAAAAGTTAACGCCATTATTCTGTTTCAACAACGGAGCACATCTTGCAGCATCAGCTGGCATTGTGGTCCCTGTGATGTCTTTCTAGATGCATGTAGGAGCATCCTGGCATGTCTGACTTAGCTTAAAAGCTAAACTTTGTGTAGTAACATGTTCTATATCACAATATGATTTAAGGGGGATGACCTGTATGCTACTATAGGAAGCATGCTGGAAGCAGTCCATGGCGATTAGTTACAAATCTTTTGTCTACTGTAGTCACTTGCAGTTTGCACATCAACAGCAGACATAAAGCTCTGATCCTTCTGCTCCAAAACCCCGAATGCTTCACATCTTCCAGTAGTAAGCAGCCTTAAATCCTGACACTTTTTCAACCTGTTCCTTGAATCGGCTTTGGGTCAACCTTTCGATCCCCTCCAGTATAGAAGGTGATTGGGAGAGGTGTTTCTGCCTATGGTCCAGGCTTCTTCCCCTCCCTGTTGGCATGTGTGTACACAGCCATGGTAGCCTTTCCACGATGGCAGGCCTGCTCTCCTCCAAAGTCTGCTTGTGGATGCTGGGTCGGGGGATCAGCCGACAAATCTGCCCTTCTCCTCCAAATCCGCCCCTTTTCACCAAGACAAGAGAGCGCTTAGCCTTGTGGAGCCAACTGTATTGGCACAACAAAAGGATTTGGACTGAATTATAGTGCCCACACAAAGTGTGCAGGGCCAGGGGTGAAGATGTGTTTCTCAACCAGGATATCAGGAAGGCATCTGCTGGGAAAGGAGACAATCTCACACATCTCTACCCTCTATCTCTTGGGAATAATGGAGTTTTCCACAACTGTTTTGAGGATTTTGGGAGCCAGTGGTTTCAGCAGCTTTTTTCCTGGCTTCCTCTCCCTGCAACCCAAACTCAGCAGGAGTGCTTTGGCTAGCTCTTTCTTCCTGCTCTTGGCCACCCAGCACCAGGTTCCAGGGCACCTCTGGAAGAGATGTGTAGGTGCAGATTGCTCTTGCTCTGGCCAGCACTCTTGCAGGGGGGACACACATACCAAGGCTGTAGCCTCAGAAGCTGCACATGGGGTGGCAAAAAGTCCCCTGTGGGCGAAACATTGTTTTGACAGGTACATGCTGCCAGCCTGGGAGACCTCATGGGAGCTCCTGACGTCCCGCTCTGCTGTGAGGAAGAGTGGAAGTCTTCCCACTGCACTCTTCTTCCACAGCTCAGCCTGCCCGTTTGAGCCAGCCCTGGCTGATCATTATCTGACTTCTGGAATAGTGTTTGTTATGGCTTCTGGGGCTTGACTTGTTCAGCGAGATACATTTAATAATACAGTGGGCTCTACACTGCAGTCTTCATTTCCTAACTAAAGTATACCGTTGACATAGTCAGACTCAACTCGGTTGACTCTAGCACAGCTCTGCCTTTAAGATCTGCTGTTCTTTTTGTAAAGGCGTTTGTTAGCTAAAGCTGTTTTTCTGATTGAGTTCACAGTAGGGCTGCAGAAATGTTTGGGTTGGGACAGTTGAGAGGCAGCACAGGAGCTGGAACAAGATACCAGTCAGTGGAGGGTGAGAGTCTCCAATTTTGTACACTACTGCCAAATGCAGAAGAAGCCTCATGAACTGAGAGGTGCTGGGTTTAGACTACAGACACATCTAAAATGGGTGCTCTTATTCCTAAGCAATTGTGATCCATTTGCAACACAACTGTGTTTTGTAATGCAGATGGGACCTAGAGCTGTCCTAAAAGATACATCTTTACTGCAGATTAGCTCTGCTGATGGCGGTTACCCTGGTTTTGGGGTGATGAGCCATACAGCCATACCAAAGTGTGGTGGTGTATCTTCACAGGTTGGCTCTGCTGCAGTAAGCTGAGCTGCTTTCATTTTTTTGTGGTGAGAAAGCTTGTCTATCCCTTTGGCACATGGAGGAGTTACACAAACGCACTAACGTATTGTCAGCACCCAAGTGAATAGGCACAGTTCAGAGGAGGTGGGTTACCAGCCAGAGTGAAAGCTGTGCCTCAGCTCTAGCAAACCTTCTGGCCTGTCTTCTTTACCAGACCACCTACCCCAGGTTTAAAACACCACCAAATCCAAGCACAAAGGTAAGGGTAATAGCTGTCTAAGAGGCTAAAATAACCAGCAGTGAAGGTGCTGCCTCTGTGGCCTGCATTTAATTCAGTGTACAGAGTTGGTGGCTCAGAGACCATATGAGGGAGAAGCTCCCCAACCCACGAGAGGTGAGAGGCAGCCCCACAGGGCACACTGGGAGGTCCCTGCTGGGCAGCTGGTCCCTGGGCTGGCAACCGCGGCCGGCCGTAAGGAGCAGGGACTGAACAGCCTGAAGGCGCTGAAGGGAGCCCCTCATTCAGGACAGCATCAGCACTGGTCCCACAGGGCATGTGGTGGCTACCTGAGAGCTGATAACAAATGAAGACCCAAACTCAAGTCCTGAGCCTGCCGCTTCCAGGTTTATGAGGTCTGTGTTTTACACCCACAGCCTTGGTAGGAGGGCACGGGGGAGTGGCAGAGGAGATGGTGTCTAGCAAGTACATTTCAGCATGCATGTTTCTTTTGAAACTGTGACTTTCAAGGAGGTTAAGAAGCAGAGAAGGCAATTCCCATCTGTCTTTCTGCGAAAGGAGGTTCATCTCTCACTGCAGCTGGAGCTATCTGCTGTGGCGATGTCACACTCGCACTTTGACAGGAAAGACAGTTTCCTTTTGACATATTTGACATTAAGTTGAAGTGATTTAAATCTCTTGGGATTCAGGCAAAGTCTGGGGAAAGGAGGAATGGAAGAGACCATCCATTACATCTTAATAGGAGCAATCTTAACGAGAACAGAGCCGCTACCCAGCTCCCACAAAACTCCCTATGGCCGATGCAGCGTTGTGGTGACAGCCAGAGGGCCCACAGCGTAGGGAGTCTTTCCCTGGAAAACCAGCAAAAGGCGAGAGAGAAGCTGGGGTTCTCTGTTGAAGATAATAAAATTTTGGTTGCATTTATGCTGCTTCAAGCTGGTGGGGTTATGCTTTCCTGTATTAGCAATCTTTAAGGACAAATCATTCAAATCTCTCTAGAGCAAAATTATTTAAGCTGCTCCCTATGGGTTTTTGGCCAGAGCTGTGGCCTTGGATAATAGGAATTCCTGGTCTCTGCTCTACTACCCATAAAGTAGCAAACCAGGCAGCCCTTGCAGTTCAAATGGAAAATCTACAACTATTGTATTTGCTATAGGCTTTCATGCAAACCACAGGACTGACTTTCAAAAGCGCTTCAATCTGATCTCTGGGAGCTACAACTTTTGTTACGACCCCAGGGCTGTGACAGTAGGTGTGAGGGAACTGTAATACCCTGAGTCGCTCACAGTTAAGTCTGTCTGAGCTATCCTGGCTGAAGCCTGCTGCCTCACCGGCTTTTCCACATACAGAATTGATTTTCTGCGTGAAGCTGGACAGAGCAGTGTAGCTGGGGCTTAGTCTCAGTATCTGGAGCATGCAAAGTGGATCGACTTCTGAATATGTAGCAATAAAAACAACTGAAGTGGCTCTGGTTGTTGTGGTGTGTAGCAGTTTGAAGAGAAAATGGAGCGAGAGGAGGTGAGTCTGGCTGCCGCAGCAGGGGTTTGCACTGGGGTCTGCACTGCCTCCATCTCTGTGCTCAGCTGCGAACAGCGTGACTCTGCGGGCTGGGAGAGATGCAGGTAGAGGGTGATGCTGCAGCAGTGCCAGCACCTTGGGGTGCCCGCTCCATGCCTGCTCTGGAGGTCTCCAGGCTCTTTTGCAATGAAAGCTGTGGAGAAATCTGCCGAGGCTGCCAAGAGCATCACAGGAAATGTTTAAAACCAGGTTGGGTTAAAACACTGGGAGGCACTTGGGAGTGGGAACCCACCTGAACAGCCAAATGGGTGGTTCAGTAAGTGTCTTCTAGTCTAAGCTCCATAATCTGCCCTCGCATCAGAAATATTTGCATCACTTGCTATTTTAAAAGTCCAACATTATGTTCAACCATAACATTGAACGTACCCAAACCTAGGACTATTTGCTGCAAGGCTGGGAGGGAAAGGGTGTTTTGAGATCTGTTTTGAGGTTCTTCTGAGAGAAACCCTGGTACCTAACCTCACGCCTTCAGTAAATCAGAGAGCGGTTTTCCATCAATTCACAGAAAGCTGACTCCATTTCCATTTCCCTGCTAGGCATCGACAGCCAGTGGATGCAGACGCTGCGGATGCACCAAATAGCGAAAGCCATTTCTCTCCAGCACGGCCACCCCCACAGCCCGA
>NW_009206434.1:10669-10874 GCF_000690835.1 Fulmarus glacialis | reverse complement strand
GCTCAGTTCCCAGTTCACGTCCATCAGCCACTCCAGAAACTCCTCTCCGCTCTCGCACGGTTTGATAAGAAACCTCTCGAATCTGCACCTGAACTCGAAAGGCAGCAGCACCTCCAGCACGGCCTCCGACACCCCTTCGGAGAGGGACAGGTCTGCCGGCAAAGGCAGAAACGCCTCGCACAGCGGTAACTCCTGCAGCTCCTCG
>NW_009206434.1:293-10646 GCF_000690835.1 Fulmarus glacialis | reverse complement strand
CTTCGCCACTCGGGAAGAGCCTGCAGGACTTCCTCGCCAGCGGCCCCCCCGGCCTCCCAGCACCGCAGGTACCCCCGCAGCCCCCCCCAGCCCAAGGCCATCCCGGGCATGCCCCCGCAGGGCGAGAGCGAGCCCAGGAGGGGCGAAGGGGAGAGCAGAGTCAGCGAGGGGGGGTGGATAAAGGTGCAGCATGTGAAGAAGCCCCACAGGCAGACAGCCGGCAAGCCGGGAAGGGAGAGGCCCAGGGGGAGCTGGCGGGGCCGGAGGACGTTCTGAGGGAGGAATTTGCCCCGTTATTTAACTGAACGTTCAACCTAGAGAAGATATGCCTGCTCCTATTTAATTCGCTGCACCGAAGCCGGGACGCCACCTCCCTCGCTGGCCGGCGCGGCCCGGGGCCTGCCAGCGGAAGGGGAGAGCTGCCCGCCTCTCCTCCTGTCACAGTCAGCGCCGAGGGATTTCATTTGATTTTCTCCTCTCCCTTTGGCTGCTCCTGTTCTCAGCTGACTGGATATCCACTGATTTGCTTAATATTTCAATAATAAAATCAGTAAGGCACAGCTGGGTGCCATAACAAAAGCCTCTCCGTTTCATCCTTAGGGAAGGAGTTGTGCTGCTACATCTCCCCTCGCCTCGCTTATGTCTCCAGACGCCGAGTCTGGCTCTGAGCAGGGTCTCCTCACCCCTCGTTCAGTCTGCTTCTGCCAGGGCTATAGGAAGAGGTAGTATTTTTATCAGACCAGCATAGTCTGAAAAACCAGGAACACAGGGAGATTCTTCCTCAGGTCCGCTCCAGTAGCTTCACTTCTCCACTTCCAGCTTGCCATCCCCTCTCAGGAATTTCTCACCTCGCTCTTTACTAAAAGCCCCGACACCAGCTACCCGACACCACTGTCACATACACAGTTGTCATAATCAGGAGAAACAAAAACTAGGCTATATTCCTTTGGGGAAAAAAATAAAAATAGAGGGAGAAAGCCTTTACCATAGTTACATCTAACCCCACTGAGGTCTATGATAATATTTATCCCTGGGCAGCAGGCATTTTTTAATTGAATTTTTAAATGTGGCCAGACTGTGTCGCTTTTGTCTTTCAGTCCTCAGGTAATAAAGAAAAGGTCAGCAAAGTTTCTGATTAATGTGGTCTTTAGCTCCACCGAGAACAAAGACACAGCTGTAGACTCACTTGTCGTCAGAAAGTTTCTTCTTGGCCTTTTCACTCCAATTTGATTTCACACAATTAAAAAAGGGAAAAAAAAAAAAAGTTAGGGTTTCCCAAGATGCAAGAGGGGAAAAGAAAAGGAAGAAACACATAAAGGAAGCTGAACCCAAAGCAACGCATAGTACCCTCTGAAAGGCAAGAAACTGTGAATTAGAGATGCCTTTGAACAAGGTGCTACATACCATCCATGCCAAGCAGTGCTCGCTGGCACGCAGTTGTGAGCGATGCCGGAGGAGCTGCTGGCGTGTCACCCCCATGACCATAACCCCATCACTGGACGTTCAAAAGGACGTATAAATTCCCTGCTCCACACCTGGGAAGTATATGTAGCTCTCCTCCCCCTGATTCCCACCAGTCCCAATGAGGGCTGAGCCCCATAGTGGGTTTCCCAATACCTACCAGAGTGAACTGGGACTCGCATTTCATGAATTCAGGACAGGGTCCACCAAAAGCAATGGAGCAGGACACAACTGATACCAGGTGTCAGGAATTGGATCTCTGTCATTTAAGCACCTTTTCCTCTGCCAACAGTTAAGAGCAGAAAAAATAGCAAGAAGCTTTACCTGGAAGTGAATGGGGCTGCACATGAAGCTCTGTGATAACAAAGCTTGCCGCTTTCTTGTGGCTTCAAACTGGTTGAAAGCCAGTTAGTAACCCAGCTCCTGGCCCTGGTTTACTGAACCTGACAACTAATTTGGGGGACATGGACAATCCACCACTGGATGTCTCTCTGTCACAACTTAGCAGGAGACTGGCATGTTGTTTAGGTTGGGGGTTCTTCCCTAACATTTCTTGCCATGACCAAAATGGGCTGGAGGATACCAGCTGATAGTAACCACACCTGAGAGCACTTGCTTAGAAATGTGCCTGTGTTCTTAAAATTTGGATATATGTCTCAGGAAGCAAGATCTTGTTTCACGCTTGGGCCTGCACAAATCCTAGAAAGAAATAGCAAGAGTTTGGAAGGGTACATTTCTCTTCCAGGGTGATGAAGATGGCAGTGTAGTTGTACAAGCCTGAAAACAATGCCCTACCCAGCAGACACTTGGGCTGGTGGTGGCCATTCAAGATTTATCAGCTGCCTGTGGTTGATTGTCAAGATGTCCAGCAGGATTCCTCTGCTGTTTGTAAGCAATTTAATGCTGTGCCTAATTTTAATCTGCAATGTACTGTCTGTCCACATCTGTTGTATTAAAGTGTTCATTAGCATTTAAAGGAGGAGCGGATGGTATTGATCATGCCTATTAAAATTGAACAATCATGCAATGGTGACTGATTAGAAATCCTCTTGCTGCACCAGCATCACTGGTTAAAGCAACAGTGAGTAAACTTGTCAAAAAAAAAAAAAAGTCTCAGCAAGATCTAGTTTTCCATCTCATTTTTATCAGTCTTTATGTGGCTACTCCCTATCTTGGTAATAATTCATTATAAGTCAAAATGTGCTTACATTTTCACCCCCCAGTACTTTACGAAGCTGAGCCATTTATTTCCATGTTTTACCAACACACAGCTAGAAGACCGTGCACAGCAATGTGGAAAATCAGACTGTCTTGGGCAACTACACCTCAGCAAATGTCTGCTCTTTGGAAAGGAGCCATGCTGTGTTTTCTTAGGGCTTTCTTACAAGTCTGTTAAAGCCAATCATATTTAAGTACCAGTATGTCTAAATTTGCACACTAGGAGCTGGACGCACTGCCCTCCATCTATACACATATCCTCGGCAGTGCTACGCCCTCCCTCCATGGCTGACTCTGCAAGTGGCATAAAATACCACTGCTGTAGAGCCGCCCCTTGTTTTTCTGGCTCTCCTTTCTCTTGGTCTTCCTATCTCCATGGACTGATGTTGCTGTTTTCTTAATCCCCAAAGGGTACCTTTTCTACAGTTTAAAATGCTCTGAATTATAAGAAGCCAGCCCTGGGATGGCTGCTGGAATGGGTGATGAAAAATAGCAGGCAACTCATAAAGGCAAATTCAGAACTGGACGTCCTAAGTGAGTGAGTATTTGCATCCAATGGGGAGAATGTTTACAAAATCAGATGCAAATTTTCTTTCTTCTTTTTTTTTTTTTAAATTAAAGTGCGAGACTCTGACTGTCAGAGCTTACACAGAATCCGTTGTCAGTTCGGCAACATTTTACTCCGGATCTTGTGGAAATCACAAGAGTTGCCCAGCTCCCTCTGGATGCCAGAGGGATGACATCAGCAGAAAGGTTTCAGGGTGAACAGCAGCGTCTCTCTCCAGCCGTTAGTTCTTAACCCAGCCGGTGGGTTGGCAGGGAGGAAGCGGTGCTCAGCTCAGACAGGAAGAGCAGGTTAACCTCAGCATTACGGTCCTTGGTTTTCTGAAACCTTACAGGCTTCCCCCCGCAGCTGATGTCCTCATGGCATGAGCAAAAATGATGCTGAGACTTCTTTCTTTTTCTGCCAACAAAACGTGTGGTTCAATTTTTTTAAACTTTTTTTTTGTCTTTCCCATATGCCTAAGGATGTCTTTAAAAAAAAAAGAAAAGAAAAAGAGGAGGATGGAGAGCAGGCACTTAACACTGAGGTTAGCAATCATTCTTCTTGATCTCAGCAAGGTGTCCCAGAGCTGGGTCTGACCCTGGTGGATATTGGCTTCCCAAGTACACAAATTTCCCCAGCAGCGCTGGGGTACCTGCCGCTACCGTCAGAGGGAAGTGTCCTGGGGACCCGCTCCGCAGAGGGACCAACAGCCAGCCCAGCAGCCTGGCGCAGTCCTGCACAGGGAAGGGGCCAAGCAACTCTGCTCTCAAGGCACATGTTCCCCATGTCTTGCATGTGTGCTGCTGTGCTGCAAACCAGCTGGCGGTTCCAGCACCTGTGAAACTCTGCTCCTAAGCATAGCTGGCAGCATGTGAATGTGAGACTCCCTGGAGCAAAAACATTGCCCGGTCCTGCAAACACAGACCACTTCTGTTCACATGCAGCCAGGGCTCAAGGGGACTGCCCACGTGCAGCTTGCTTGACAGAGCCAAAGGCATTTCTGAAAGGCGGAGAGCTGCTCAGAGGGCTTTTGTAGCTGCTCATCTGCCTGGGTGGGGAGAGGATGAAACGGCAGAACAACCCGTCTCCAGCTCAACCCCTCACCCAAGCCCTTCCTTTTCCCATGGAGCCTTTGCAAATTCACAGAAGGATGATTGTCACAGAGGTGACAGCCCACTGAACAGTCCAAGGGGCCCCAAAATCAT
Organism: Fulmarus glacialis; assembly: GCF_000690835.1. Classification (NCBI taxonomy): domain Eukaryota; kingdom Metazoa; phylum Chordata; class Aves; order Procellariiformes; family Procellariidae; genus Fulmarus; species Fulmarus glacialis. The sequence continues at coordinate 6,215 of NW_009206434.1, read as the reverse complement.
AAACAACCCCAGGCTGTTCTTTACCCTAACCTTTTGTGACATGAGTAGACCATCAATCCATCCCAGGGCAGCGGAGCTGCAGAGGTCACTTTTTATGGCCTGGGCTGGAATTTCACCCAGCTCAATGACTAATTTGGGCAGCACTGTAATCTCTGTCTTGCAACATTTCTAGTTGTTACTTTGGCCTCATGTTGATTTCAAAGCACGTACCAAAATGTTATGCCTGCACTGTGCTCGTCAGGAAGATAAGCAGAAGTAATGGTCAGAGAGGGGAGATGGGGCGGCCATCCGACCCCATTTCGCTGGGGAACGCAGCTGCCAGGGATTCAGCCTGTCCGACTGCCACCACGGTGCGTTGTACCTCTGTGCTGGGGGGGATCTGGTCATACTGACCGGGTGGGATGGGATGACCGTGGGACCTGGTCATCCTGCACTGATGCTGCCAAGACCTCCTGTGGCAGGGGGGATGCCAGTGGCCCCTCTGTTTCCCCATCTACACTTGGATCTCAGTGACGCCATGCCAGCGGAGAAAACACTGCCATGCTCCCAGGAACAGTGGTTTTCAGGGTGGGGGTTGACAGGTGTCATTGCTGCTGGTTGATTATTTCAGTGAAATGCCAGAGAAAGCAAACCCAGTTCCTGTTCAGCTGGGATGGGAGAGCGCCCGTTCGCGCCTCCCCCCAGCGCTGCCACGCTGACACCCCATGAGCTAACACCCCATGAGAACCTGCTTTCTCGCTGGCATTGGCGTGAAACAGGGATAGGTGGTTTTGGACATTGTTTACTTTTTAAAGAAAATATTTGCTACTGCAGTTCTGCTCTTTCTAACCTGCTCCCACTGATTATTTTCTAGCAATTATTTTCTAGCAATTGGCAGCAACGCGACCCTCCCTGGGCACACACCAAAACCCCATACATCATGCCAGATCATGATCTGGCAACTTGCTGAGCTGATTTAAGGAGCTGAAGTTGCCCAAACCCTCTGTGTCCCCCCTCCCTCCTCACTCGGAGCAACAGCCCCTGGCAGGGGCACCCCTTACCACTGTCCTCCCCTCCAGCTCAGCTGATGCTGCTGGGGATCAAACCCCAAGTATTTTAAGACTTTCTACAAACTTGCTGCCAAGAATACTGGACCACTTGATAAGCACTTGATTTTTTTGATTGTGCTAGAGAATGCACTTTGACCTAATTATTATTTTTATTATTACTTTAGGCTGGGAAAGATGGGCAGTTGCTTTTGTAATTGTGGAAAAACCCCAAACTGAGAGACCTCCTGACATCTCATGTCACTAAAATGGAACCAAATAGCTGTGCTACCTCTGGAAATTACATCTGACAGAATTATCTTCTGTATATGTGTCCACAATAGAAGGGTTTTAAAATAATTTTCTTATCTAATGAAGTGCCAAAGCTTAGCAGTTCAAGCCAGTTTGTTGCAAAAAGTTAGAGGTTATGGAGAAGAAGTCTATTACGGCAATAACACTAATAAGGGTCTGCCAAGATCACGTTTGAGTACATGTAAACACAGGGCATTTGAGATGAACATCTCAGAGGACAGGGACGGCGCTGGAGGCAGCAGCAGCCTGGGGCGGCTGAGAGCCGGGGGTAAAGCGTGCGGCCCCTCTCTGCAGCTCCCACCCCAGCACCACCTACGCGAGGTGGTTTTGCAGGTGCTGGCGGACCACAGACACAAACACTGTGCTATGTAGAATGAAGTGGCTTAATATACTTGGGGCTCAACATATACATTTATTTTCCTGCCTTAGCAAGAAAGGTGAGGACTCCCTGCAGCACAGAGAGGGCATTTCCCTCATGCTGTGAAAAAACACGAGAAGGGCCTGAAACCTTGAGGTGTGCCCTGGGGACCCCCTGGCAGGCAGTAGCGAGCCCCAGGGAAGGTTTTCTAGCTGCCGCCCCAGCTTCCTCCCTCCTGAGGGAGCTGCTAGGAGAGAGGTCCCTGGCGAAAAGGTTAAGCCACCGCCTGTCCCCCAACTCCCATCCTCTCCCAGCAACCGCATCTCACTGAAGCCTGGTGAAGGCGATGCAAATCAACATTCACAAAGAGGCAGTGGCAAAGCTTATATAAAAAGGCAAAAAAACAGACTGCAGTAAGCATTTTTTATTATTTTGATAGCCTCCTGTTTCCCACAGCTATGCATTTGCAGAACATTTTGTAAGCAATTTCTTTATGATGTGACTTAATCTATTTTGTGTTTTCAAAGGGAAATATAAATCAATGTCCCAGAGCGAAAGGGCTGGAATCCTGAGCTTTTAAAAGTGGCTACTGCGTATCAACAACAGCTACTTTTGATCAACATTTTTTGCTATGCATTTTGTGGAATGGCTACAGGATACTCAAATGAGCATTATAATTACATTCCCATAATGTGCATCACAATATTCTGGGCTCCGAATGATCTACGACATACACTTGAAATAATCATTAGATTTCTGTCAAAATTGACCACATTTCAGCCATTCTCTTAGTGTGCTGATGAATATAGGTTCCTAGAGGCATTTATCAACTGCACTTTTTCTCTCCCTGGGCTGTATTTATTCCTTTGGTTTTCCTTCTCTTATTTTTGCCATTTTGTGGTCTCGCCAGTTTGTGTCAAAGAAACACGGCATCGAATAGGATCTGACATGACCACCTTCAATTAAACATGCAGGATGCATTTGCACCCAGCCTTTACTAGTGAGGAACTTACAGCAAAGCACAAGGAGATACAAACCTGTTAAATTAAAAGGGGAAAATGTATTTTTCCTTGGAGAGAGAAAAAAGGAAAAAGATACTAATTGCATTGTGGAGGTATTTTGTGGATCTGGTACAGTTGGTCTTGGCTATAAACACATTATACATGCTATATATTTAAATTTACATTTATTGTACAAATTCTGGTTCTACCTATCAGAGCACAATGTTGAAGTATTTACAGTAAAAAAGTACTTCATAAAAATTAATGTCCAGCAAACATGTAGAGGTCTAACTATAATTAAATGTCTAAAAGTGGCCACCCTCCTGCTTCTATACAAGAACAAGCGTCCTTTCTGAGTTGCAATCAATAGCAGGTTACCTGATTATACACCTTATTATGTCTTGTATAGTAGTGTTAGCCACTGGAGGGTGACGTGAACAAATACATATGCTTGATCAGATCTTTTACAGAATCACACCTTTCAAAAGAGAGAAAAACAATTAGTGTGTGTTATAGGTTACCGATTTACAATTTACATCATAAATCAATGTCTGATTATTTTAATGCAAAATGTTTTTAGCTTCATTTTATTGCACTAACGGTTTCAATAACACACTATAATTTGCTCAGATGAAGAGGTGATTGGACAGCTCTTACAGAAATTTTTAATTACTGTCATTAGTGGCTGCAATCTTATTCTTTTCTATGGAGCTAAGATACGTGCTGTTGCATTGTGCTACAGGTACTCTGCGGTCGTGGAACCCAAACTCCCTTTCCACTGAAATACTTGCATCTATAAATCTGTGTCAGTGTGCATGTCCCGTCACAGTAATTACTAGCATCACACAAACATTAATTAATGTATCCACATGCTATTTTAGGCAGGTGGAAATGTATTGCCCCAATTTAAAAAAAAAAAGTGAAACTAGAGCAGAAAGTGTGTTGTCCATAGTTAAGATGGGAAACGTGTAGGAGAGCCAGGGCGGGACAGCAGGGGTCCTGTCTCCAGAGAGAAAAGCTGTGTTGCAATGCCGAGAGCCGAAATCTGCGGGGTGACGTGCAGGACAGCGCTTGTCCTTCGTCCCCCGGGGAACAAAGGTCACATTTACCATTTCTGACAATGGAGCTATTGTTGTTGGAGGTCCATGTCCTTGCTACTGCTTGAAGCTCCTAATATGTAAACAACTTTGATTCCCCTAGATGGATGCAGAAAGCATTGCACGCTCAATCTACTGCATGTCCCTCTGTAATTTCAACCGATTCCCTTAGCAGGTCTTCCAAGGGCCACTACCATGTACTGACAACTCACTTCAAGGAAAGATCAGAATTTAAGAGACTATTTTCTTGGAAACACCTGATAAAATACTCCAGATAATCTTTGCTGACATGTGAGCCCTGAGGGGTGAGCTCGCCCCACAGCTGGGCAGCAGGGAAGACAGAGAGGCTGGTAGCACTGGACAGGCCATGCAGGACCTGGACTGGGGGACCGAACGGGCAGGGATGTTTTCCTCCACTCACATTAGCCTAATTTGAGTTAAATGTGGCTGAAAATACAACGCTCAGCTGGGTTCAGCTTTGCATGTCCTCAGCTACTGTAAATAGCTGGATGTAGGCCAGCGGTGCTGCCTACATCTCAACAAACATTAAGAAACTTTTTCCATCATGGTGAAGCCAGTTGGCAAGTTTGTTCTGCCCACCCACCGAGGGCATCTGGGCCCTGCAGGGTAGAACAGGGTGCAAAGGGCAGGAAGATGAAAACAGGAGAAATGACAGCGGCGCAGGTCACAACAGCCATCTCCTGAGTTACAGACCTTCCTTCTCTGGTACCCTGCACTGTGCCTCAGGAAGGCAAGCCCCTGCCCTTCACATATTTCCTGTTACTCTTCTCCCTTTCCTGCCTCCTCCTCCCCAGTCCTCTGTAAAATATGTGAGCTGACATACACAATTTTCAATAAATTAATTTTCTCGTATTAAAAAGAAAAAAGCTGAAAATACAGTTCACAAAATGTCCTGTCCGGTTTCCCCACAAAGTCCCTGCTCTGGCCTATTAATTTTAAAGCCATTGGTCTACATATGCTGTTTGAAGAATGCTGTTTCCATTAAGCATTAAATGGAAAATTAACTACAGTCTGAAGTAGGGATTCAGCTAGCCCCCACAGTACTCCATAACATTTCATATGATGCTCCTAAAAGCTGTGAAGGTTGGCTACTTTTCTAGTAAAACCCTGATAATCATGATTCAAGATGTTAAGGGCTGTTACTGTTGAGAAACTGGATCTCTTCTTCCGTGTAAGTAAACCAGCATTTGTAGATTTTTTTTCTGAAAGAAGTAAAACTACATCAAAATTCAAGAAACATCCCCCCTTCCCAACTCAGCTGTCCTGGTTGGAAACCATCTGGGTGGCAATCCTCCACTAACACGGATTTGGAGGAATCGAGTGTGGTCTAGGCTCTGGAGAACTGGGTTTAGTTCATTTGCTTTTATGCGTGCGCTGAGAAGCCAGCGGTGCAGGTAAGTATGTAATTACGGGCTTATTTAAAACGGAGATTCTTTTACACGACACATTGCAGCACTGCAAGAAGAATAATGCCCACAGAAAATAGAAAACCTCCACAAGGGCTCTTGTACTCTATTGTGCTGTAGCCGATTTACAGGCTTTGGCTCAGAGATGATTCGTGGTTTGCTTTACATAGGCGCAGGTTTGCGTGCGGGCTGCACGTGCACGGGGCCTCCTTCCCTCGCGCCGGTTGCAACAGGGTCTCGCCTGCTGTCGGGAAGGCACCTGGAAATGCTGAGCAGCAACAGTTGCACTGGTATTGAGCCCTTCTCAAACCGCAGGATAAGCGGAGGATTATAGCAAACACTGGGGCCACAAATCCCATACAGCTTCTTCAGGGCTTCTCCTGTTATGATTGCTGCCAAATACTGGTTGCGCAGCAGTTATTTTCCTGTGTTTAACGGCTGTATTTGATTTAATGTGATATTACAAACATTACATAAAATGGTTTACCACTGGTGATGTGTTTTCTTCTGGCCTGTATTCAAGTAACACTTTGTTTGGGAAGAGCAATGCAGCCAACTTCTTTCTGAACTCTCGTGCACTGCGGTACTCCCAAGGGAGCAGAAGCAACCGGCGTCACCCACGACCTCCTGACGCTGAGCTGCACTCGTGGCGCACTGGCAAGTAACACCAGTCACTGTGGCAGCACAGGGAAGTGTGCGCAT
>NW_009206434.1:0-223 GCF_000690835.1 Fulmarus glacialis | reverse complement strand
GGCAGGCACTGCTGAAGGCAGGGCCGCTGCAGCCTCCCGCTCTGCAGGGCCCCGAGGGCTGCAGGGTGCTCAGGGGGTACGCGGAGGCTGCCCCGGCCCTGGGGGCAGCCGGGACGCAGGCCCCCGCCTTTCCTTCGTGGAGAAACCCTCTCTGCCTCTGACAACTGGCAGGTTTGGGGGTTTTCCTTCACAGGGGCGGAAACAAATCCAGGTCTGACATATA
>NW_009206433.1:548-1345 GCF_000690835.1 Fulmarus glacialis | reverse complement strand
TTCATAAATAGATTTCTGTTTCCCCAGTAATGCAGGCTTTGACCCCTCCTCACTGTTCTACCCTCTCTACGACCACTACTGGGTTGAACCACTTCTCCTACACCCATTTTATACCTGGGGGAGAAGGGCTGCAGCCGTGCCTCTTTAATAATTCCTCTATGGACACCATCCTGCCAACTACGCCAATTTAATGTTGCGGAGGCTCACAAAATCGGATTAGGCAAGTGATAAAAAAAAAAAAACCACCTTTATTTAAACCAAAATTGTTTAGCAGAAAACTAACTAGAAATGAGGCTTATCAATAATCAAATTAACACTCCGACAACATCAATAAAACATAGGATAGTGTACAAGGAATTAATACTACCCGGCCATCTTTAGAAATGAGGATCCAAAATGCACATAATCACTCACCTATATAAGATGAGGGCTCTCAACGTCGAGGAGTTACCTTGGGCAGTGTCCTGACCCAAAGGGAGGGTCCAGACTGCAGACCCGCTGCTCCGAGAAGGACTAAATCAACTTGCCCTCCGGTGGGGCTCCATTTATACCCTAGTCGAATCTGACCTCTGGTCAACTCTGATAGGTTGAGGGCCTTAACCTCGACACTTTTCACCCGAGGTGCACATGCAACCAAAGCGTGTATGTGACAGTTGGCACATGCCATCTAAGGTGTCTACGTGATGGTTGGCAGGCACAACTGCAAAGGTGTGAAAGTTAGGGCGCAAAAAGTGAGGATGCTGCGGCCCTAATGCCCCTGGCCTTTCGTCCGGGCGGGTGCCCCTGCCACACCCTCC
>NW_009206433.1:0-218 GCF_000690835.1 Fulmarus glacialis | reverse complement strand
ATCTTACCTCTGGTCAACTCTGATAGGTTGAGGGCCTTAACCTCGACACTTTTCACCCGAGGTGCACATGCAACCAAAGCGTGTATGTGACAGTTGGCACATGCCATCTAAGGTGTCTACGTGATGGTTGGCAGGCACAACTGCAAAGGTGTGAAAGTTAGGGCGCAAAAAGTGAGGATGCTGCGGCCCTAATGCCCCTGGCCTTTCGTCAGGGCGGG
>NW_009206432.1:2168-4988 GCF_000690835.1 Fulmarus glacialis | reverse complement strand
GGCACGTGGCGAGCGCCGACGCCGAGCCCCACCGGCACCCCAAGCCCTCCCAGCACCTTCCTCGCCCTGATGTAGAAGGCGCTCTGCGTTTCTCTCCCCTCAATCGTCCGGAGGCGAGGGTGAAGGAGCCGGCTGGCTTTGTGCTGCAGGAGCAGCGTTCCTCGAGTCCGCTTAGCATGCAAGCTGTGTTCTTTGCACAGCAAATTTTGCTTTCAAGTTCAGCGAGTGCTAAGACTCTGCGTAAATGGGCCTGCTAAAGATATTTTTTGACATTTGAAAATCCTGTTAAGCCCGTTTCTCCCCTCTCCTCTCTCTCCCTCCCAGCATGCCAGCTTAACATGGAGGCACTGCAAAGGTTTCTTTAGCCGGCCGGGTCACATCCTGCACAACGGACCTCAGAAATATGGGTCACAACGAAACGAGGAAAACAAAAAGTATATTGTCCTCGTGTCTTACGCTGATGGCTGATTGAGGGACTCCCTAAACGGACAGTTTAAGATCTTAATGAGGTACCAAACATGAGGTAATTCAGAATATGCCCCTTTCACGCTGTCTGCTCACCCTTCTAGAAATGGGTTCCTCCTGCGTGTTGATGCCGCTTTAACTCTTCTTTACCAAGGGCACGGGCCTGGCAGTGCGTCCTTGAAGAGGAGTTTGCCATGGTTCCTGTGCAGAGTTCCTGCATGAGTCAGTGATAAAGCCCATGAGCACGTTGTTTATTTTCTTACTTACAAATAATTCTCCTAAGTTGAGGTTATTGCTCATTGGCTTTAAGCACAGGGTTGTAGGTTGGAGCAGGTCTCCCTTTCCCTTACTTCATGCTATGTGGGGTTATCTGCAGATTTTTCTCCAGGCTTTTTAAAACTAAATTTGAAGAAGGATTTCTATTAAATCCTCATTTTTGGGAAATTTCTGAAACTGAGAGTAGCCTGCAGTGGGACAATCACCAGTTGTGCTGGTAGGTGTGTAATTACACAGGTTTTGGGGAGCGGGCATGCAAACAAGTTTGCATACATTGAATTACAGGCAGTGTTTTAATAGTATGTTTTTTAGGTCTTGGCTTTAGTCCAGAGTTTTTTCGTGCTATTATCCTCTATTTACAGCTTTCAGAAATCAGCTGATGTCACTGCACATATGTTTAGAGCCGTTGCTAAGGTGATTAGCTCCAGAATTCAACGCCTACGCAGTCCTGATGAAAGGCTGAGAAACTGCTCGGCAGCGTCTGTTCAGAGCGGTGCATTGTCGGTTTGAACTATTAAGAACCATAAAACAATATTACCCAATTTTAGCGTAAATACGTTGGCCTTGACTGATAATTGTACATCAGGTTTTACAGGAACAGAGGCTTTATCTGGCATGTTTAACTAAGTCTGAGAACATTTTTCAGTGAGAAAGCGTTTAAAATTACCCGGTTCCTAATCTCCGTGAGCCTGTGCAGTGTTAGTGCATTCAGGGTTTCCTCTGCCTGCCGGCTTGGGAGGCAGAAGGTGGCAGTCCAGGGGCAGGACTGCTGTCTTGTAGATGTCTAATGTCTGTCCCATCGCTCGGTAAAACTTGCAGAGCACACGGAGCACAACCACGGACTGCAGCCCAAGCGTGGTTGCTTTGCAGCCGAAGGGTTGCCCGATCTCCCTTTCAGTGGTCAGCCGCTCGCGTTAAACTGGGAAGTGTCCCGAGACCATCACAGTGACTGGGACACACGTGACCGTACGTCTTGCCGCTTTCTGGCGTTGCCTGCTTCTCGGCTGACAGAAATCCCTCCTGATAGGAGGTGGCCGCCCGCCACCTCAGTTTCCATGTTTTCCGATTCGGGCGTCCAGCTTGCGAGGAGCAATGTGCTCCAACAGAAAGACCGTATCTCTAGTGGGAGTCTGTCCTCTCTGATAGAAATTTAAGTAACTTACCTTCTTCTCCCCTTGTAGAGAACGGTATCAAGTTGCCTTTACCGGCAGGGCTGGGATCCTGTTACCTGCCGGGCTCCTGCTTTCAGTGCAGCAGAAGAATAGGTTTTATTCATGGCAGAGAAGCCATGAAATACAATAAAGTTGCCCACAGCCTGCACCAAGAATGGGCTACCAGATTACATTTTAAGAGCGTCATAGGTGAAAACTCCTTTTCAGTTTAATGCGGTGCATGAAATGTGTATGAAATATCTTCTTTCCAGTCCAAGGTACTTAGGTGTCTTTTAAAAACAAAACAAACAAACAAAAAAACCCCCTACCATTTAAACTGTGAAAAGATGTGGATATGTATATGTGGTTTTTTCCCCAGTCATCTGGTGCACAGTAAGTATCTTAGATGATAACATTTTCTTCCCTGGGAGCTCACTGTTCTCCCACTAATTATTTTTTTCCTTTCCCTTTTTTTAAAGGATACCGGCTAAGGCTTGACCTAGTTTGGCTGTCATCACACTGTGAAACAGTGCAAACGTTCACCTAACATAGCTACCTATATTTTTGTTCTACAGGCTGTGCAAAAATAGCCACGCACGGCAAACAGCTGTGTGTGAGAGTGCAGCGTGTGGTTTTGCAAGGCCCAGGGATGAAAAGATGGTTTTGCTTGTGCCCTTCCCTGGTCTCTGCGTCAGGGGCTCTCTCCGGGTGCAGGCAGAGGTTGGACTTGGTCAGTGGGAGGGGAGATGTTTGTCTACAGAAGTAAAACCTCGCTTATGGCTCCTGTCCCCCACTGAAACGAGGAGTTTTGGCTGATGGAACGGGTGTGCCGGCACTGCTGTTGGGAAGCACGTCCCTGGGTAGCTAATTTTAGCATAAAATATAAATCTTGTTAATTACTGACTGTGGGAGAAACACTTGGGTCAGG
>NW_009206432.1:509-2077 GCF_000690835.1 Fulmarus glacialis | reverse complement strand
CGCCCGGGCTGGCGGCCGCTCGCCCGCCGCAGGGCACTGCTGCCCGCGGTGAAACGCTCCCCTGCGTGGGTCTGGAGCCTGTGCGTGCCCGGGGTGGCGCGGGGACCTTCCCTGGAGGGTGTCCCCCATTGCCTGCCTGAGCTGGTTCATGCGTAGCCCAGCACCGCTGAACGTTCCCCCTCGTGCTTAAATGCACCCGTTCCTCTGATTGCTGGTGTGACCTTTTCTTTCAAGAAGTGGCTTGTTTTAGATGAATCGGCTGGGGGATGGTTGCGGTCTCGCAGCGTGGATTCCCATGTGCAGGGTCCGTACCGATCCCCTCGGAGGTTTCTGATGAAGAAAGAGAGCAAATAGGTTGATGCAGCGCGTCATCCTTCCACCGAGCCTGGCTCTGCCTTTGGGCCCCTTCCCTCTCCTCCACCTCCCCCAGCTTTGCTGTCCTGGGCTACAAAGATGTTCCCAGGGCTTGGGGAGGGTGAATAGAGGTTGCATAACCCGGCTCCCGCTCCATGGGGCCGCGAGGCCGGGAACAAAACCCAGATTATGGCCTTTCTCTGCAGAGTTGAAGGGGCCAGGGGGGACATTGATATGCAGATCCTGTGTGTCGGGGCACCGCAGCGGCATTGTTTTGAAATGTCCACATGTAGGGTTCATGAAGCGATATAGAAAAGAAACTTAAGTGAAATATTCTGTGCTGGAGCGTGGTACGGGAAATGCTGTGGTGATGTAGCAATTTTCTAATACAACTGTATTTCCAGGAGGCCTTGACTGCTAAATTGCACTGTTTATATGAAATTGTCACACTTTCCCAACCTTCTAATTTTCTAGGGTTCATTTCAAGTGGATTTTTTTCGCTAGGCTCTCCTTTTGCAAGAATGACATTAAAAATTTGAAAGTGCTGTTTGGGTGACTTTCGTTCTGCTGTCCTGGGGCCAGGCTAATGTGCACAAAAGCAGCGGGAGGACTGGTCGTTATCCGTCGCCTTTTAAACAAGATGCTTGTCCTTTGCCCTCTCTGGAGAGCAGCACAGCACCGTCTGAGCACGCCCGGCTCCTTCTGCACACCTCAGCTTCTGGCAGAGCAAGTGGCTTCCCAAGGGGCTGCCCGTATTGAGCAGCTCGGATGAGTATCTCGTCCCCCGGTTCGTCACCCGCAGATCCCATAATGCTGTAAAACGTAGAGGTGAGCCCTTTAGTTCGTTGTGACATAGGAGTGGCAGCGTGCGTACGGTATACCGCAGGAAAACACTTTCTAGACCAAAACTTGGTGTGAGCTGCAGGAGCTGGAGCCCATCTCGTAACTCTCCAGGGGAAAAAGTGCTCCAAACCAGAAGGAAAGTTGGCGGGCTTGGTTGGGCCAGCCCGTCTGCTCTCAGTGAGTTACTCGCTTGGAGTTTGCTACTTTGATGTTCTTGTTTCCTTGCACAATGAGCCCCTGCTAACAAAGTGCTTGAGAAACCTTGCGATGGCATGGCAGCCAGCTTGCTGGGAGGACAGGCAGAACATCCGCGCCCTCCACCTAAGCTGCTTCTTCAGCTGCGTGCCTGCGGACGGGCGCTGCCGGGGCTG
>NW_009206432.1:0-346 GCF_000690835.1 Fulmarus glacialis | reverse complement strand
ATGTTATTGTAGTGCGAGTAGCTGCCCTGCCTGCTGCTCCTCTTCGTGTTGCCTGTGCAGGTACGTGGGAGCGTGTTGTGCTTCGTCCCTGTAGCAGTCCCGGGCGCAGGGATGAGCTAAGGGGTAAAAAGAGGATTGAAGCAGCGAGAGTCCGGGAGGTGTGTGGGGAAGAGCCCCAGGTACACATGCTGTGTGAATTAACCGCCGACTCCTCTGGGAAAAGGAGACGGCAGCGGGGCGGTAGGTTGCAGATGTGGAGCCGAGTAGGTTTTGAAACCCAGGAGGTGAGTTTTGTGGGCTGGCTTTGGGAGCGAGGGGCCTGGGCAGGGGAAGCACTGTCCTGTCC
>NW_009206431.1:5983-11014 GCF_000690835.1 Fulmarus glacialis | reverse complement strand
GGGCTGCGGCCCCGCCCCGCCCCGCCCCGCCCGGCGCTGAAGTGATTTTGGCGGCAGCGGCAGAGAGGGCACTCCTGCGGCCAGGCTCCCCAAACCGCCCTCTTCCCTCGCTATCCAAGAGAAGTTGCTCCTATCGCCTCTCCTTTAGGGACAGAGGGATTATCAATTAAATTGTATCGACTACCTCTTGCGCGATCGTGCTTGGGTAAATCTGCATTGCATTTTCCTCGTTTTTCAGTTACTTCTGTGCCCTGAAATCGCATTTGCTTTTCAAACTGCGGACATGAGTCTTGCATGCTATTGAAGCGAGTCTAGTGGGGCTGTACTTCTGTAGCCCAGGAGCTTTTTTAGCTGGCATTCAGGTGCTCCAGTCAGCAAAAGGAGGGAATCTGTACCTCCACCCGTCCTTCCCACCTCGGGGCATCCCTCGCGGAGGATGTCCCTACTCAAACTTTGAGCACATACCTGCAATGCAATTCTTCATAAACTACCCTCTTCATTGGCACTCTCACGACACTCAAGGGTTTCCTTCACTCCACACATCGTGGCTAATCTTGTATAGAATACGATTCTTCATTTTAAAAATGGCCCTCTGATTGGTTTTGTCTCTCTCTAATCATGCTCTGTGTCAACTTTTTAACAGCATCCATCTTAAAGGACAGACAAGTCTGAACCAGACAAAAGAATACCATTTCTTAGTGAACAGGGAAATGGCTGGTAAAAGGCAGCCCAGTTACCCATGTGTCCTGGGTATTTTTACTGTTTCTGTGCTTCCTTCCACCTTTGTGGTTATTAATATGTCTAGAAGAGTCTATGAGGTCATTTCCTGACTTCTTTTGTGTAGTTTTCTCACAATATGCATAGCAGAGCAGAATAATGTGAACATGTAACCACCAGACTACCACCACATATTCCTCACATAATTCATTCCTTCCTAACCCATGCTAAGCCTAAAGAATGTTGCCTTAAACATGAAATTGTGTCCCGACAATAGGCACTCCCAAGCAGTGTCTGATTTCTACTTCTGCAGTGGAAACCTCAAAACGCTAACAGATACCACCCTAGGAAAGCATGCAATTGCCAGGCAGTTTGGGTTTTCTTGCAGATGCTTCTCCCCATACAAAAGCTACCCGCAGCTTGTACTAGCTTACTACATTTGGTACATGTAATTGAAATTAAATGTATAACACATGGCAGAATTTCCCAGAAATTCTGGAAGGTTCTTGATCTGTCGAAGGATCTAGCTAGGCTAGATCTATGGTCATAATGTTCCCATTGCCTCATTCTACTTTTTCATGCTTTGTTAGTTACAGGCAAGTATAAGGTTCATGCATATCTAAGGATAACCCAGAGCACATTTTTCTGTTACTCTTTCATAGGGTTGGATAAAAAAGGCTTTTTGCAACCAAATATGTGCCAGGAAAACCGACAAAGTCTGAGATCAGAATTAGTTCTCCTGGAGAGAATCAGAAGAGTTTATCCCTTACATTTATTTTTCCAAGAAATTCTAAATTATAGATATTCAGAGAGTCTGCTGCTGCAGTTCAGCAGCAGTGCATGTGGGCAGATACTATCCTGGAGCTTCTTCTCTCCTGATAATCCTTCTCCTGAGCACTCCTGCTCTGTCTATCCCAATAGCCCCTGCCTCTCCTACTCACCTGCTTTTTCAGATGATTTACTTGCAAAAAACAGAATCTCTAAAGATGCCTGGATTATTTTAGAGGTGGCTTAGACACACAAGAATACAGGTAATAACTGGAACCCAGCATCTATTGGGCTTAATGTGAATGCTCCCCTAACAGCTAAGAGGGAGTTCTCCATAGCTCAAAATACAGAGGCTTGTACCATTTTATTGGTGTGGTAGAAAATAAAAAGTGGGTAGACAGATCTGATATATTCACTTGCCAGTGACTACATGACTGATTTCTGAACTCTAATCTCCTGCCACTTCTAGTCCTACATGGCCACGAAGTTGCGGAAGTCACAAAATTTTCACGACTGGGTTTTTCAGAATTGCAAATATTTTATCTTTTTGAATCATACATTATATTATTTATTCTGTGCACCTGCTTGGTGTTTAACCAATCAATAAGGAAAAAAGGTCTTTAGCTCCTGAACATTTTATCTGAATTAGTCTTCAAAATAACCAGTAAATACCAGTTTCAGATGCAGATTTAAAAGGACACAACAGAGAATGGAGAAGGACATAGCTTTGGGGAAAGATTTGTTTTTGAAGTTATATTGGACATTAGTGGTCCTATCTGATATTTTTCTGGTATCAGCCACAGGAGTATATATCAGCATGAAAATTAGTAATAGAATAATAAGCAAAAGAATCTAATTCTGAGTAAGCACTTGAAGACTCATAGAAGGATGGAGATAGAAGAATCAGAATGTGAGTAGCAAAAGGAAAAAGAGAGCTTTGAGTTTTGAAAATAAGCTGAAGTAAAGTTAGAAATAAATGAAACATGCAAAGGTATAAACAAGATGGAGATTCCATAGGATGTTGAATCCAATTAGCATATTGTGACAAGAAAAGTGGCAGATACAGCATTTTCAGGTATGTATCAGCATTTTGTTTGCAGTGGGAAACTGGACACAGTAATACCTTGAGGAAAGAACTCGTATTCACTTTCCAACTGAAAAAGTTCTTGTCAGCTTAGGGCCTTTTGAAGGCAGAAGGGTTTAGTTCATTGGCTGGTTGTTTTTACACAGAATAAATGCATGCGGCATTTTCTGTTGTCTCTAACAAGTCTTTGGTCGCTCAAGAGGACTGTTCTCTTCTCCTGGTGAACGCTGCCAGTTTATCCCATCTCCTAAACTTGCATTTGCCCCCCTGACCTTATTGCACAGAATGGCTATTTTACAGCCTTAGAGCTAACATGTGCTCATGCTCCGGGCAATTTAATCTATCAGGCCTCAAATTGTGGGGAAAAATGCCATCTAAAACCTCGCTGCTGGAGTTAGCACAAGGTTTTGTTTCTTCACTTTTTGGGTCTACAATCTTGAAATCATACCCTCTCATAAGCCTCCTCAAAGCTAGCGCCAGCAGAGGTGTGGGACCTATGTTCTTTTCTGCCATCCCTGTTACCGGAGGAGACCACCAGGGCAGACTGGCAGAGCAGTACTGCCTTAAACTGCTGCAGCAGGAGCAACCAAAGCTTATCTGCCAAAGGCCTTATTTACCTGAACAGTGCTGCTGTAATTAACGACTGCTGCCTGCCTTGTGAGGCAGTGCTGGCTTTGAATACCTCAGGTAGTCATGACAGAGCAGTTAAATCACAGGCTGGAGGAAGGGAATCCACAGTGCTTTAGGCATATTTGCCTGTAATTGCTAAGAGTCATTAATATGCATTCAGTGCAGGAATCTGGATGCACGAAAAGAACTACAGAACGAGTTCCCTTCTGGCTACCCAAAATTACGTACATTGCTGAGTCACACCATCCTCCAGCTGGTGATTATGGTCTTCCTCACTACTTCCTGCCATATTAGAGCAATCCACCGAGGGGCCATGAGAGAAGACCTCTTGTTTATGCAGAATTCAGTGCTGTGCATAACCTAATGACATCCCTTTAAACTCCTTGTTATTGTTGGAGAGCGTATTTGCTGTTTGTAAGAGCAGCTGCTACCCTCCTAGAGAGTAAGACAATCCTCAAGACAACCCTCACAGAGTCACAGGAAATAGGACTTTGGAGGTCATTCAGCCTACACCCCCGTTCATCTAAGCCATTCCAGAGAGCCATTTGCCTAAACTCTGCCTGCTTGCCTTTCAGTTGTGCAAAATGTCACGCTCCAGCAGGGAATCCTAATATAAGTATTTGCATGGATTGAATAGAGACTTTGATAGAAGTTTTTCTGGACTGTCTTGTTTGATTAAAGCTGAACTTGCAATGTAGGATCTGGAACACGCAATGCAGAAAGGAGACTGTGGCTATTGCAGGAGAGAATCCTATGCGAAAAGCCTGCTTTTATATGGTTTAGAAGAAAAAAATCCCAACTTCTTGGAAAGACAATTATTAACTCATGGAGTTTTGAGGTTTTGTTTACTATCTTGCACAAATCCTGAGTTCTCAGAATTTGTCATATGAAGGATATATATAAATAGCTTCCTAGGAGTTGAAAAAGAGCATCTAATTTACATATAATGAGCAGATTGTAGTTTTCTTTTAAAAATACAAAGGTAGAGCTTATTAATTTATACCAATCTGAGTCCAAAAATTGTGCCTCCTCAGTTCAAGACTCTGGATTAGAACAAGCAGTTTTCTCAGTCCTCCTCTTAAAAATTGAAGGCATTCTAGATTTTTGTTTTCTGGTTTTCCCCAAAAGGGGTTTTTTCCTGTGGACAAAAGTATTAGGAAAAAGAATTAGGAAAAAGTAAGCAACTGCCTTGCTTTTATCGAAATATACCTACTTTTCTGGGTGGAACTAACTCAACTAACTGAGGAAGAAAGATGGAAATATTGGCAAATTAGATAAAAACTACTGTTTTACTGAAAAAAATTTGCCCCAAATGTAATTTAAAAAAAAAAAAAAATTAAAAGCATGCAATCACTCTCCACAGAAACTTCTGGTCTGGTGAACTTGCCACATCTTTTTAGGTGAAAATATACATAATGTATATTTTCTAGAACCTGAAGAACCAGTTAGGAACTTTAGACCACATCCTGTTTATCCATAGTTTAATGTAGAAAAAACCCTAATTCCTCAGCCTCTGCTGCCATCCCGTGGTACTAAAACACACTTATCCTGTTAACTTGTTGCACTGTATTTCCACTGCTTTACCAGATTCACTATCCATAACACAATCCAATTTCTTCCTCAGTTTTCAGAAATGTCAGGAATAATTGGCATTGATTTTTTTCCTAGTTTCTGCAGATTAAAATGGTTTTTAATGCCAGATAGTGAGCAAGCTGTCATGCAACACAGCAAATTGCTTTGGTGGGTTTGGTTTTTACCGTGCTGCTGGCATCCTCTATGAAACTGTTAACTAGAATACGTATATTAGCCCACAGTGTCCATGCCGCTGTTTC
>NW_009206431.1:0-5968 GCF_000690835.1 Fulmarus glacialis | reverse complement strand
CAGAGTTCTATCTGCTACCTCTTTTCTAGGAAGGAAAAACAGCTGAGCAGAGAACAGATTATAAACACGCCACTTCATTTTTTTGCTGTGAAACAAAACTAATCCCATGGAGATCTGCTAAAAAGAAGGACTTCTTTTCTGTATCTGGCTAAAAACTTCAACATGTTGAAAAAAGTGTTCCCTAGCAGGAGCGTCCTGGAATCTTCTCTCTTGGTTAAGGTTTTAAGTTTTACTAGGCTGAACTATTTTGAGCGGAGAGAAAACAACATATGTCTGAAGTTAAGCTTGAAGTTTTAAATATTCAAAGACAAAATAAAATAAGTAAAAATTCTGTAGCAATCTAGGGCATACAAACTACAATACCATGTACTCATGTTTTCCCTAGCAGGAGCGTCCTGGAATCTTCTCTCTTGGTTAAGGTTTTAAGTTTTACTAGGCTGAACTATTTTGAGCGGAGAGAAAACAACATATGTCTGAAGTTAAGCTTGAAGTTTTAAATATTCAAAGACAAAATAAAATAAGTAAAAATTCTGTAGCAATCTAGGGCATACAAACTACAATACCATGTACTCATGTTTGCACATCTATACTAATTCTCCTACTTCAGCATACCTCGGAGCATTAAAAAATGTATACTCACCTGATATTTCCAAATGTTTAGCCACATATTGGTGTTTTATTCATAGATGATTTTTAAATGAGATGATACATTGGAAGGAGCGGTTAATTTCTTCCTGGTATTAAATTCCCTGATTGTAAAGACTGTAAAGAAAGTATTTACTGGAAATTCTCAGGTGCAGTCAGAACCAGCTAGGTCATATTTTTAGACTGTTAGGAAAATAAACTGTCTCCATGGGTCATCAAGATATTTTAAGAATGTTCCTAATTTATGTGCATGATAATTTTTTTTGCAATCAATGGGACTAATCGTGTGCTTACAGTCAAGTACAGGTCTTTCTTGTATTACAAAGGCATTCAATATGCACTAAGTCATGCCTGAAAGACGACTTAAGCACTGAATGATATCTATGCTTAATTTTAATAATCTGCTAAAATAGTAACAAACATTGAGTAACTGAAGCAGAATATAAACATTGTATGTTTTGTCATAAGAAAATAGTCCCAGTCACAACATTATGTAATCCTAAATTCTAAGAAGTTAAGATTTCCAGTACGCTCGGAAATAGATAGACTTGTTGAAATCTGTATTTATTAAAAACACAGCTACAAATTTTCAAAAATAACAGGAAAAATCTGTTGCTAAACAAGGCTATATGCTTTGCATAAAGTAAACATTTTTAATATACATCTCATTTAAGATTATGTCTAATGCTTATAAATATTTTTCACTATTAACATGCTAAAGAAGATCTAAGAAGTTGCCTAAAGGAAAAAGATTCATTGGACATATTTCTGATTCCACTGAATTCAGCTGGAGCCACACTGTTGATGTAGGTAGAACAAGAGTTTACCAAACGTATACGGAAGTTGTTGGGGGTTTTTTTGCACTATTATAAGCATTCTAAAATGCTTTGGGTTTGTGTTTGAAATACAAGATGCAAGTTTTTATCCACTTTGAAGTGTTTATAAAGGAATGAAAGTAGGTAAATAAAAATGAAAATATTTCACTTTAAGCTACAATAAGGGTTCCTTGGAGCCAGGAGGAAATTTAACCTAGATTCAACATCCAGCTCTACTGTACTCTTATGAAAATTCTCCACGTTCTGTAGCAGCTTGTGATAACATTTTTAATGAAAAAAATTAATTTGATTAAGAGAAATGCCCTCAATGTATTTGCTTGCTTTCAATTTATTTTATACTGTACTATCTCATACTCTCAGTTTTCAGCATGCCATGGATTGTCATCTTCAGTTTCTGAACAAAACAATCAATTTTAAGTTAATTCACATTTCTGAGAATTATACTCAGCTATATATCACAGAATTTTAACCTTTATTTTAACTCTTCTGTGAACATTTTAAATGACACAAAACAAAGTTTCATGACCATTATTTACATGATGATGAGTCAAACTGGTCTGATCCTCTGCTAACCACAAACCTGTATTTAGCAGTTTGCCAGCTGTAGTCAAAAGCAGGGAACTGGTTTCACGTAGACCAGATCCTGCAAGAGTCATTCCAAGGGAGACAAATATTGGGTAGTCTTCATGTTGCAGCAGCTGTTGAAGGTATCTTTAACCACCTAAACAGAGAGTGAAAAAATACTAAATTATGTGGTTGCATTTGTAACCAGGATACCTGCTACACCTGTTGAACTGAAATACTCACATTTTAATTCAAGGAAACATAGTTAAAGAAAGTTACATCAAAATGATACAAAACATTCCTTTTGAATCCTATGTTCTTTACCACTGGAAAGGGCTGAGGAATACTTCATGAGGGAATGAAGAGAAGCAGCATGGAAGAAAAATATATGGATGCATGGATGCATGGGAATATGGAGATAACAGTAAGAGTAGCAAAGCTCAAGAAGGGGACAAACAGAAGCAGCTATTCCTAATGCCACAATCATTGATTTTTTCATGAGTACCGAGAGTACAAACGTAAACACAGCCTGGCTTTTTCCTCTGAAATTTGAAGAGCCTCCAACATAGAACATTTACGTTGACTTCATTATTTTCCTACTTCATTCACACTTTAAGGAAAGAAAAATCTATAATATGCATGAGGAAGGCTTGAGAAATGCTGACTTGAATTTTTGAAATGCACTTTTTTTCTCCCATTCCCCTGCTGACAATAAATATCAGGAACAGGGAGTGCCCTCTTCCGTGCGTTGATGGAAAACTTTTAGATGTTTTATACATGGACTTCGAGCTTTTTAAGTATTCCCAAGATAGGTCAGGCTGACACAAAGATATTTTTCCCATTTTGTAAGGTGAATGCTAAAGTTAAACAAATGTTAAAAGAATATAAGCAAACAGAACTCGAATTTAAAACTCTGAGGTTAAAAGTCACTTTGCCCCTCCTCAGAAGTGCTGTACTGCCTATTGAAATCAATTCCAAGAGTGGAGCTACAGAGAAGTGTGCTGGGACCAGCTTGCAGTTGTCCACTGGAACATCAGTAAGAACAAAATAACCGCCCCCCCCCCAAACCCTAAATGATCACAGAACTACCTCCTCTAACTAAAAATAAAATATAGACAACATAGCACTAGTGTAGCCTCCTAGTTAAAAATGTAAATCAAGCTGTGACTAACCAATTGCTTCTGTAAATTATTATCTATTGCTTAAGGAAAATAAATTGGGAGACAACACAAAAGAACAATCCTGTGCCCTTTCCTTTCTGCCTAATCTATAATCCATTAGAGCTGGGTTAATGCAATCATTTTATGAAGCACTTAGAGAGCAGAGAGCATAGTGCAAATAGCAAGTCTCTCTGGGAATGTAGCACTGTCTTCCTCTGAAAAAAATGCGGTAAGAGTTCAAGACACGATAGTGACCACCTTGTTTTCTTCCCACACACAAAATCTGCAATCACTAAATCGCTTGGAAGTGGTTGTAATATAAGCAGAATACAGCATTTTCTTTTTCAGCTCTGCAAAATGCATTGTAGGCCAAAGGATAACCTTTTAAAGACTTAAAAAACCCCACACACTGAAACTGGAGGATCTGATGGGGATTGCTTAAAACAGAAGGAAGTTATTAACATTATTGCTATTGACAGTGTAGCAACATGCCTACACAATAACAAAAAACCCTCAACCCTTCTCAGTTCACGTAATTTGTTTCAGTTTGCCCACGGCATGTCATATATGCCTGACGTTGTTAATACTCCCATGAGTAATGAACACAGGGTAGTGGTCAAAGACCAGATAAACCTCATCAACCTTTGTGTCTGGATCTTGTTTCATGCATTCAACCTCTCTAGACAGCTGATCAAGTCATTAAACTGCTGGTTTTGTATGCCTCGGAAGGGTTGCTCTAACCATCAAGAGCCATCTGCTTTCCGGTCAAACGCGTGTATATGCATTTATAAGCCTTCTAGCCCCATGGACACACGCTGTGTCCTCTTCTTTTTCAGCCCTTTGGGATTTTTCTTTTCTTTAGTTTTTGGGTGGCTCAAGGATTCTTCAGCTTAATGGGGATAGGACTTGAATGCAGGAGAACAGTCTGCTGCCAACAACAACCAGTTTCCTTCTTTGTAAGCTGCAGGTTCCTCTGCATCTTGAAGTCTAGTCCTCAGTTCAGCCAAATTAGTGTCTCCAAAGATTCCTAAGTTCACATTATTAATGAAGCCTACATGTTCTCAGAACTAAGCTATGTACCCCAGCTGCTCACACTGGAGCGTTCCTCCATGATAAATCGTTTCATCTGGGGTGTACGAGATACATCCCCAGCAAGTCAGGACCAAGTCCTGGGTATGGCTGTTCTCCATAAGCAGAAGCAGAGGAAGTGCAGTGTTGATGACAATAGGCTTTCCACCCATTCAGTTTCCTTCAGTAACGGCTGTGGGGAAAAGAAACAAACCCCAGATCCTTCCTAGCCTCTGCTTACCAATTCCCATACTCTTTTCAACAGCTACAGTAGCTCTGCCCCCATGTCTCTGGAAACTTTGGACAGCTGACTGGATAGCAAGAATAGGTATTTTTAAATTTCTTCAGAACATTGCAATACACTGTTATTAGTTTACCTTTCTTAATATAATATCAATTAATTACATTGCATACTTTTATCATTCTGATTCTTTAATGAAATATTCTTAAAATTGTACAAACTGCTTTTACTTGAGAAGAAAAAGCAGGTGAGAAGTAGAAGATTTCTGCTTGTCAGATTGAATGGTAAAACATGCTTGACGTTTCCAAATCCTATATCCAAATTAGCAATGCAATCAGAAACAACCATTTGATTGCAAAGTCTTTAGATCTTACAATGGGTTTTCATAGTAGTTGTCAAAGCAGGACTGGAATCCACTGTCGCTGCACCAAAGCAGAGTGTTTGATCACACAGTATGAACATGCTAACACTTTTCTCTACAGTACAGAAAGCTAACGTCCCTTTCAGTATTTCTCTAAATTAAGCTGTGGCCCAACATCCAAGAGCTTGCCACCACTATTTCATGGTGAGCAAGAAAAAGTTGGGCCCGGAGAAGAATCTCCCTGGTAAGACCTGTCCGAGTAAGAAGAAGCAATTGAAATAGGCCACATCGCATTTTCTGCTCCTACCTTCTTTTTTTGGTTATGATCCCCAATTCAGTTAGATTTTTAAATTTGGATATAGCAAGAAAGTACGGATAAAGTAAGAAGTGGAAGAGTCTCACCGAGCAAAGTATGTCTTTTCTCTCACCAGTTCGTGGAGCTGAGGCATGAAATAAGGAGAAGGTAAGTATTTCTGTGTCCCGTGGTGCATGCACGCATCTCAAATAGCAGACACTCGGCTCCAGGATCTTTGTGTTATCAGCTGCGCTCCCAGGACTTTGCCAAGGAAAAGACGCAGACACTGTGCGTCTTTTTCTGAAGCTGAAGGGGGAAGCATCAGAGTTAGCAAACACATGAGGGCCTCCCTGCAGCAATCCATACAGCTGAAAAGGGAGCAGGCGGAATTTCTCTTGGGAGTTAGAGAATACATCTACACCTCTAGGATCCTCACTAACGCCTTGTAACAGCACTGAGAAGTGGAAAAGCAGTTGCACACTTCAGTCTCACTTAAAATATTTAGGCAGGTATTGCTGATTAACCAATGCTGCTTCTGGAAGCGCCGGTGTCCCCTCTTCCTCCTGTATGGAGGATACAGCACTTGTGTCCTGTACAAATAATCGAGTTTGGGAAGGGGACACGCTGCCTGTCCAGAAGGGACTGAGTTTCCACACGCCTGCATCAGCTGCTCCTCACGGTTTTGGACCGGTCCCTTTCCTATCTGATCCCACACGCCCTGCCTGAGGGAAAGCGCAGGGGTAAGGTGACACCGAAGGCGCCCCAGGAAGGGACCTGCCGTGAGGGGAGCGGTGCCGG
>NW_009206430.1:1023-1237 GCF_000690835.1 Fulmarus glacialis | reverse complement strand
GCGTGTGCGCGTCCGCACCCGCCTGTGTTCGGGGGGGGAGGGTGTTCTCCTCGCCACCCGCCGAGAACCGTCTTTTCTTTCCCAAAAAGAGGAGGGGGGATAAAAAGGGAAAGCGACGAGGAACTACCGTCAAGCACAGGGAGTAGGCAGACGACGCTGAAGGCAGCCGAGCGTCCTGGAAGAGAAGAGACCCAAAAAGCAGAAGGGGGAAGGT
>NW_009206430.1:0-267 GCF_000690835.1 Fulmarus glacialis | reverse complement strand
CCTGGCCGCCTGCCCCTCTCTGCCTCGCACACACAAACGCTGAACTTACTTCTTTCTGGCTCTCTGGAAAGGGGAAGCGCCATCTTTGCGAGGCCGGCCCCTAGGTCTTCCACCACCAGACTCTTGTCCTCCGTTGACATCCTAGTCAGCAGGACGAGAGAGACACATGGATGATGATGATGAGGATGAAGATGAGGATGGTGATGGGGATCCCGATGCTCCTCCTGCTCCCGCGGCTCCTCTCCTCCTCACCTCCGCCTCCTCCAC